>NC_056748.1:675634128-675701628 GCF_019279795.1 Protopterus annectens | reverse complement strand
CACGACCTCAACCTGATCGCTGACATCAATAGGACTTGTTGGCAGGACAGATTTGTGTCCCAGAGACTCCTCCTTCTGTGGAATAGACTTCCTGTCCACATCAAACAGAGTAGCTCATTATCCCTTTTTAAGTGCAACCTGGATAACTGGATGGCGAAAAGAAAATATACCCCTGGTATTCCACCTGTTTCCCTGCTGGACAGGGACATTGGGTGCTGACTTGTTGGAACATGGGCTAAATTCTTGGATAGGCTTGTAAAGGCCTCAGGGCCAATAGCCTTGTAACTTTTTATGATCCTATTTATTCAGTATCATGAAAGCAGGAGCACTTTGCCTCTTGCCAAAAATGTCCTTTTTTTAGCTTTGAATGTCACTAGTATCTCTTGAGATCACATTTGGGATGTGGTGACATGTGTGGTTAATTTAGCAAAAGCTCCTTTTCCTGTAACAGTTTTGAAATATGGCCTAAGGGTTGGAGTAACTTGTGTTTATAATGGCTAATGTTCATTTAAGTGGAGGACAGTGCTGAAGGTGGATCATTTTACATATCATAGTGCCCTGTATATGTGATGATCAAGCATTTAAAGCTACTTATGAAGTCACAGTGATGTGTACTGTTACCACTTAGTAACATAAAGTAGCAGATTTGCTTATCTTCTATTTGTAGTTTTGTGGATATTATCAGCTGAGTGTAGCACATGTACAGGAAGACCATATTCCAATTTGGTTATGAGGTAATTTCTTGCTATAACACACTGAACTATAGGGGACAAGAGATGGGAAATACTGTAGGAAACTTTAAAGTAAACTTTTGATAACAACAGATTCCCTGCTTGGGTAATGTTTAGAGTGGGACAAAGTGTGATGTCTGGGTATTTTGTAAAGTAACATTCAAAATAATATTGATAGAATAGTCTTTTAATTGTAACTGGGGATGTTGTGCGAGTTTGTGATGGATAAAAAATAACAGTAGGCTGGATTTAATGGGGTTAATGACTGTTTGTCCAGCTAAAGTAGTGCAACTGACTTTGTTGTTTATCTTGGAAGTCATGACTTTTTCCTTAAGTCAACAAGTAAGATACTGTCTTATTATATAATCAAGATTAGCTGTAGTAAAAAGGCATTTATTTGTTAATTGTCATTTCAAGGTTTATCTGTCCATATGGAAATGTCATTTTGTATGTTTTGTACATCAAGTATTGGAAAATAAAATAAAATAAAGGTTGGAAAAAAAAGACTAACTGTGGTAGATTGCTACATTCCATGAACAAGTTCCTATTAAGCATAAGTAAAAACCTACAACTCTGCTGATCAGTCCCTGCACTCACATTACGTATCCAAAATCTGAAATTTGATCATTAACAACATCAGACTACAAACCAACCTGTCCAGATTCAAAAACTTGTTAATACAACACTTTAGACACAAATGAGACAAAAAAAAAACAGGCAATACAGTCACCAGCTAGGAACAGGAAGACAACACCAGAATGGTACAAATTCCACACTTTATTCCAGGTTTAGCGCTTTCTTCCCCACTCAAGGGACAAAGAAGTCCCTTGAGTGGGGAAGAAAGCGCTAAACTTGTAATAACGTGTGGAATTTGTACCATTCTGGTGTGGTCTTCCTGTTCCTAGCTGGTGACTGTATTACCAAAAACAACACTTTAGAAACACGTGGCTCTGCTCTTGCACTTCCTCAGGTTAGACTACCTCTGTGCTTACACTCTTACGTTACTCCCATATACCTCAACAAAATTAATTTTAAATATAAATCTCTTGCTGCCTTCCATTCTTTTGCCCTTCCTGCCAGTTCTATAGTCTCTACTCATCCCCATAACATATCTTTTTCCCTCCAGCAAAATTCCAACTCATACTCACTACATCTTCACTACGACTTCCTTTATCTTTATGTCAAATAAATATACATACTACTCATATATTCTTACCTCCTCTCTGCAAGCTATTGCTTTCTCTCACACTCCCTGTGTCATGTTTCACCTACCCATAGATGCAAAATTGTAAGTGACAATTTAAACTTTGCTGTATATGCCAATTTGCCATCTACTAATATGTGATGATGCTACATATACAGATTGAAGGTTTTCTCTAGTATAGCTGCCTTTTAGTTATTGTACACCCATATTGTAACTTTAAATTCACATCTTCTCTGTTGTATATGATTGCCTTTTTTATAATTGTAGCTTTTTCTCCCTGGCCCTCTGCTGAAAAAGGGCTATCACAACCCAGGTGGACTACCCGGTCAACAAAAATCAATCAGTCAATCAATTAAACAATAAATAAGGTAATGTTTAAGAACAGGAAGAATAGCAAAACCAATAAATAATCCCTGTGGCATTTGAATGTGGAGTCATGCAGTCTCTGAGTATGTGTTGTGTACATAGGCATGAAAGGATCTATTCTCTAGGTGGATTTTGTACCACTGAACTGCAGTTTGTCCAAAATGTCATTCAGTGCTTTTTTCAGAAGGTTATGACTCACTGTTTAAAATACTCAGCTGAGGTCTATAAAGAGACTCCCTGTGATAAATCCTTTCCTAATGGTATTAGTTGTGGAAGTAAAAGCTGTTAATATACTGAAAGCATTCCTGAAACCATATTAGAAACATAGGAACAATGCTAGTCAAGCAATCATGGTGATCATTGGAGGTTTACCCACTGAACCTTTAAGTAGACACACTTAAAATGAGTACATAGTGCCCAGATCCCAATCACATATGTCTGTACATGATAACACTGATGAAACTCATCTCTACCCATTCAATCATCAAGACCAGCCTTTAATGAAGACAATGTTTGCTTGATCTGTTGTGATTACTTATTGTCTGTGCTGGGAATATGTTAAGCAAGGAGGCAAACCCTCCAGTTAGTATAAATTTATGTCAATAGTCCAGGTGTTTGTATCAGCACTGGTTTTGCAAATAAATAGACCACATAGGATTGGACCTTTTATGTTTCAAAAAGCAAGACACAGGTCACTTTAGAGCAGCTTGTATGAGGAGGGGTGTGCTAATCTGCTAGGATAGTTGAAGGATTTAAGGCCTTTATTCTTTTTGGATCCATTTTTTTGGGGCATTTCCAGTTGAGTGGTATGCTTGGATTTGTATGTACTACAGGGGCACTGTATTCAGTGATGGTTCTGAAATGGGAATAGTACAGTGGTAAGATGACCTCTTTGTAGCTGGAAGATATTCCATAGGAAATTAATTGTAGCAATTAGAAAACAAATTCCTGCCTATGGTGGAAAGACAATGACTGAATGAAAGAGAGACAGTTGTCAAAGGTATCTTGCTCTGTTATGAACATATCTGTTTGAAGAGAAGTGCCAATATGCTGCACTTTTTTGTATTTAGCCTGAGACCATTTTTACTTCATCAGGTGTATATGTATTCTTGACCTTTCGGCGCAGTTTAGCACGAGTAGATGAATGGACAACAGTGCCCTGCTTGCAACTGTCAGCAAACATGGTAAATCACAATTCATGGACATTGGCTTGTGTGTCTGCAGAATTCTTCTTCTTCTTTTGGCTTTTCCCGGTTAGGGGTCGCCACAGTGGATCACCTGTCTGCTCATGATTGGCAGTGGAGTTTTTACAGTGTCAAGTTGCCAGCCCGGCGCCCAACCTTCCACAGAAGGCACACACACACACACACACACACACACACACACACACACACACACACACACACACACACACACACACACACACACACACACACACACACACACTCACACCTGGGGCCAATTTAGAATATCCAATCCACCTGCAGCATGTCTTTGGGATGTGGGAGGAAACCGGAGCTTGTGTGTCTGCAGAATAAATGCCAAAAAGGAAAGGGTCGAAAACCGATTTCTGTTGTACTCCCACTAATTACATTAAGCAATGCTACCAGCAAATTTCACTACTTGGAATCTGCTGGATAGCCAGTTTGCAATCCAGCAGACAATACAGGATTTACATTAAATTAAGTTTGTCTAACATTTCAATAATACCAGTGGTGGATAGTGTCAGAAATCTTGGACATCTCAAGATAAACATCATGCACAGTATGACAACTGTCCATACCCTCTTTAGCCTTTTCAAAGAAGTTTACCAGGTCCAGGAGGCTCTACCCTTCATATAACCAAACTGAGTGGGGTCTAGATCAGTTAAGGTCTTATGTTTGCATAATTGAGAGCTGTTATGATGCATTCCATGGATCTGCATCCAAGGCTGATGGACATAATTACATAGGCCTGTAAAGAGGCCACCATCACTTGATTAGTCTCAATGGCTGTTCTCCAGGTATCGGGGCAAACCTTGTCAAACACTTTAAGTAGTGGCTTAGATTCTACATATTTAGTACTGTTGAGAATGCAGCTTGTTACATTATCTGGTCCCATATAACATTATTTTTTAGAGACTGATAGGGATTCTAAGACTTGCTCCTTTGAGATTACAGGATAATCCAAGTTTTCAGGGACAGAGGATGCAGCAATATGGGTAGGTAGGGTAATGTTAGCTGTAAGTCTGTCTGCTAATATACTGGGTGTATTCTTGGAATGGAAAAGTATGATATTATTATAGATGAGCTCTCTGCATTGTTAAACATTATTCCTTAATTACATGAGATAACTGAAGAAAGATTTGTAGTTTCCTTTGGAATTTGTGTCAACTATTTTGTTGTTGGTCATAAAGAAGACCTTAGCTTTTAAATTTGTATAGTATTTTCTCAAATATTTTTGGCAAAGAGGAAAGCTTTGATTTTGGTCTATAGGTCTTGTAATCTTTTGGGGAAGAGATGTTAAGTAGGACTTGGTATGATTGTCAGGATGACTTGGGTCTTTCCTTCCTATGAACAGACTACAGGGTTCGATCCTATTCTCAGCCCAATACCTTAGCTGATTTTGCATAATCTTGCCATGTCTCTGACATGCACACATAACTAAAATAAATAAATAAAAATAACATAAAATAAAATATTCTGTAATCATTAAACTATACTCTGTGATAAAAAAATCTTGAACTTGTACTGCTTTTTCATCTATAATTCTAGTTAACTCTGCTGTTTGCCTCTTTATGAATTGAAGGTGCAACGAAAACATAAGAACCATAGTAGCCTTTTTTACTTTACTTCCTAAGCACAGTACAGATTGTTCCTGGTGTCTTATTGTACTAGTATTTCCAAGCCATATACACCGAGTCATAAATATTGAGATACAGAACGTTCCATTTAAAGATTCAGTGCTTTGTAATAGACTGTTCTAAAAGTGAATTTTTCAAAGAGATAATGTCTCATAATAGTAATCAGCAGGTGTAAAGCATATGCTTTTATAAAGTAGAGCAAAAAGTTTTCAAGATGGCGAGGGCATCCTGTCACACAGACAGTGGGAAGATGGTAGTGATGCCATTCAAAATAGCTCACTTTTTAACAACAACATCATTTTAATAATTTCTGGTTTGCTAAATGTCCAGCTTTCAAAGTCTCCAGGTCTAATGATCAGAGTTTTTGCACAACTGCTGTTTAACATTGATTGGTAGAAAAGAAAATTGTTGCTTTTTTTTCCCCTGATTCAGTGGCTCCACTAATCAGACTGTAATTTAGCAAGCCCTTTGATGTTTCATTTGTTACCTGTTCACCAAGTCAACAAAAGGCTATATCCGAAACAGTGTGTCTCAGGTCATCACATTTTTTTGCTGTCTAATTAAATGTAATTGCTTTATTTTGTGTCAAGGTTCATATTTGCAGCATAGTCTAGTAATGATAGAAATTGCATTGCTTGCTAGAGGACTTCTTGACGCCACAGCAGAGACAGTCCTGCTGTCATACTCTTGACATAATCTTTAAGTCAAAGGAATGGAGACATCAGCTTCCACTTCTTAATGAGCAAGAGATCTATAGAATTTTCCAGAAAAGACCTTTCTGACTATGCAGAATAAACACACTTCCTCAACAGCCTTCCCTTGATTACACAAACAGGAGTAAAAGCTTTCATAATAACAATTATCATTATAATGCAATATATCACAGCATATTTGAGTGCCCTAATTCCCTAATCAACATTCTTTAAAAGTTCAGGGCAGGCATTTACAAAAAAGCTATGTCATTTCTATACCTCACTATTATTTTACTGTCTTTTTTCAGTATAATTTATAAAACTGGAATTGATACAGTCTGAAATTCTAGTTTTCTCTCATGACTGATGTAAAAAAAGACTGAAAGAAAAAAATGAAAAAAAATGCAATGTTACATAACAGTTTCCTTTTAGGATTTCATCACCGATAGGAGATCTTGCCTGTACTTCCAACGGAATGTGAAGTCTTTTTTAAGTCATGTTTTGTGAAAAGAGCAGAAGTAAATTATAAGTCTACAGTGTATAATGAGCTCTGGGAAAGCTCTCTGACCCTCACAGTAGGCACAAGGCAGACTGAAGGTGTAACACTGACTGCAGAGATTAATCACATAGTAAAGCTGGAGTCACTGGCACTAATAATAGGGCTTGGCTTTGCTCTTTGTTGGCTGAAGAACAAGGGTATCTTCATTGAGTGTCAGATCCCGCCTCTTTCTTCCTGGTGCCAGCGTGTCTACAGCCTGGCTATTAAAGCTAATACAGCAAAACTAAAGAACTTCCAACTACATTAAACATTCAACAGAGACAAAATGACAACCTTTATATCAAATGCATTGACTAATAATCAGCAAAAACCTAAACTGGTGTGATACCAGCACTTATTATCCTCGCCAATAAAGTAACTCTAAATAAGCATATAGTCATTGCTTAGGGTTTTAGCCAATGAAAAAAAAGAGAGAAAAAAACAAGACTGGAATGTTAACAACTTGTAAATAAATAAGTAAATAACAGGGTATAGAAAGCATACTTCTCAATTAATATATTACACATTTTAAAATAAAATTAAAACATCTGATTCGGGTTTTGTGATGTTAGACTAAAACACAAACTGCAATGCTATGCTCTTTACTCAACATTTTTTTTTCTCATTCTGGAGAAGGAGACATACACAATTACCAGCAGAAATGCTTAATTATCTCATAATTGAAAAATGATTCTACATGTTTCAGACTTTTTTATAACTTTTACCTATTTATTTATTTTACCTTTTCAACATGGTTTCTTGTCAAAGTTTTATTCTGGATGTTTCTCATTGCAAAAAAAAAACAACTCTGATTTTCTGAATGATTATCATTATATAATACTTATTTACCTATAGCTCACTTTTGTTTGGGCAGTTTTAACTAAATACTATAATAGTATTGTTTAAGATCATGACACATGATCATAACTAGATAACATATTTTGATAAGTTACCTTAAGAGTATTGGAACAGCTATATCAATTTACAATGCAGTATGGTTATATTAATATATCATCAATACTGCATATTGTGTATTTACTTTGTAAAGACAACAATGCATTTGTAGTCTCATTCTCAGTTGTTACCTACCATACATCATGCATGCATATACTTAGAACCAGTGTGATTAACACTTCACAGAAACATTTTAAAAATACTTTTTCATTAATTTGCTAAAAACAGCCCATATGCTGTGTGTGCAAACATTTTGTACACCAGGAGCTACTGTACAAGTTCTGAGTCACTTATAAACACCAATAGTTACAGCGATCTTTAATTTCCTTAGTCATTGATTGTTATATATTCATTTCTCCAATATCTACTTTATCCTTGTTCAGGGATGTGGCAGAGCTGTTGCCAATCCCAATATACAATGAGATTAACTAGCTATAAGAGCAGTCCTGGATGGCACACCAATATTTGTGGTATGTTTACATACCTTTATAATCAATGCAGAGACAAATGCTGACAACTTAAGACATTTTTTGTTTATCTAGTTACATGTTTAGGTTGTGGAGTAGATCGGATACTACAGAGAAAACTTAGGGTATGAAAACTCCACAGAGAAGGCAGCCCACAAAGGAAGCAAACACAGGAAACAAGGAATGTAAGGAGGTAATGTCAATCAATGCACCATTGCGCCACCGCATTTGTCTTCACTTTGTATAAAATAGTATATACTTAAGTGTTTCTCAAATAAAGACATGCATTTAAGATTTGACTGAGCTTCATAGCTCTCAACCTCTTAGCACAAAAATCTGGACAAAGCCAAAAATAATGTGGGGATAAAGCCCGAAAAATAGGGACAATTTTTAAATATTGCTGCTATAAACATAGAAAGTTGCTAGGATAAAAGGTCCTATGCTGGCATACATTTTCTGAAGGGTATGAAGTCTGAAACTCAAATACCTGTCATTATTTAGTGAATTTGGTTCTCACTGATTTGCCACAAAAGTCTGGAAAAAACACAGATTTTATGGTGAACAGACCAAAAATATGAGGCAAAATTCTGGACATTCTCTGAAAATCAGTCGAGTGGTATGCTGAGCTTCTTTGAATTTCCTATGGCTAGTCTAAGCTACTTTCCCCATCATACCATGTTTGTACCACATGTAATTGGTGAAGTGGACAATTCTGATTCACAGTCCTCTGCATATACACTTCTTTAGTCACAGCACTAACCACCTATCATACATATATAACCATAACAGTATTGAACATTCAGTAGTCTATAGCCTTGTAACCAGTAGATGTGTAACCTTCCCATGCATCCTGTTATCGGTCACGGACCCTACCCATCAGTCAGTCCAAGTTAGATAGTGAATTAAGTCCCCGACTCTCACCTTCTCTGCTTGTGTTACTGATAACAGCCGCTGGTAGCCTAGCATCCCATAACTTTAATTTTCAATTATCCTATTACACTGTTTATGTAACTTATTACATTGTTTACAAATATTCTTTTATTGCAATAAGGTCATGACTGAAAAAGGGATGTCAGGGACCAGTTGACCTAGATGCAAAATAAATAATGTACTGAATAAAGTTTGTAGCTTAACCATACCTATCAATGTTGCAATACAAGAAATCTAGATAAAGCCTAAAGTAATGAGGGACAAATTCCTCAGATTAGGAACAGATTTTATATATTGCTTGTATAGAGTTAGAAAGTTGTTAGAATAACAGGATCTGTGTGCGCATGCATTTTTGAAGGATATGAAGTCTGAAGCTCAAATATATATCATTTAGTGACTTCAGTCCATAGTGATTTGCCAGAAAACTGCAGATTTTATGAGGAACAGACCAAAAATATCAGGCAAAAATCTGGACATGTTGAAACAATGTGGGCATTTGAGAGGTATAGCCAGTTGTGGATAATGTCGCATAGATGATTTTTTGACATGACTCAGTAACAGGATAAGCTTTACAGTGCTGTGGACCCCTGGGAAATTAACACTGTCTGAAAATGCAGGTGAATTAACAGTCGTGTGGCCCTGGGTGAATTAATAGAATCAGCATACAGCACTGTCAAAAAAGGACTAAAGAGTGAGCCCCCCACCTGCCCAAGTCAATAGATTCATGAACAGATTCAGGAGCTTTGACAGCAAAACAAAAGCAGGGAGTATACCGTGGGATTAAAAAGAATGGTGTGTTCTTACCAGCAATAATGTTGTTGGAAGCTCACCATGACTAGCAACATCACGAACCTCTCAGGAAGCTTTATCGAAACAGACTTTAAACAGAATCATGAAATTTAACCTTTGGCACTAAACAATATCAAGTCTGGGAGTCCAAACAAAACGGCTGTGGATTCACAGTAAGAACTTGGAACTCAAAGGCCCTAGAAGAATTTAGGGAATTAGCTAGCCAGTATTCTTGTTTGTTTTTTTTTTTTTCTGTACAATGACAGGACTGCTTGAATTTTAAATGATAAATGCAAGTTCTTCCTTCAGACTCTTTAGGGCATTTGAGCCATTGTTATCCATTTGACTTATCAGCAAATAAGTATTACACAACCTTTTGTTGCTTTGACAAATTTTGAAAAAAAAAAAATTCAACATAAAATAGGCTGGAATAGTTTCACTAGGCTCAGAAGTATGCAAAACTGGACACATAGATAATCTGCTTAGAAGTGTGGTATAAATAAATGCATGAAAGGCTTTCAGGTTTTACAGGTTAGTTTTTACTTGGTTTACTTCATCTCCCTGCAATTCAGGCTAAATCTCACAGATTCTAGAAGTTACTTAGAGATTTGCAATATTTGGATGATAACCAGTAGTGTAGCTAGGGTAGAGCGAAGGGGGCAGCAGCCTCGGGAGGAAATTGTTGGGGGGGGGGCACAATTGGGCAATACCAATTGCTCTTTCTTTAGCAATAGTATTAGTGCATACTGGCTTTTAAATGCTAGCATTACATTTGCAGTCAAAGCAGAACGTTATAGTGCTCCATGTCTATTCTAATTGCAGCAACTGCTTGTTACAAATGTAACAAGTAGCTTGCTAAAGTTCTTTTGTGGCAGATCATCTTCTGAATGTTGTAATGCTCTTTGCATGGTAGCATAGCATGAACTGTATCATCTACTTGCTGCAAATGTAGCAAGTAATTTGCTATGGTTCCAAATAAAATAAAAGGTTTTTTTTTATTTTCATTTTTTAAGGCAGATTATCATCTGAGTGCTGTTGCACTGTGTGTGAGGTATGAAATGTGTCAGGAAGTTTGCTATAATTCAAAATAAAAAAGCATTTTTTTGGTTTTCTTTTTTTCAAAGGCAGATCATCATCTGAGTGCTATAGTGTTCCATGCACGGTATGAATTGTAGCATCTGCTTGCTACAATAGCAGGCTGTTTGCTACAGTTTAAAGTGTTTTTTTTTTGTATTAATAATGTAAGCACTTCAGCGCTTTGTCCCTCTTTCTTCTTTTGCTGTCAGCTGAGGAGGGGTGGGATACATTTCAAAAGCACCAGATCACAGACTTTTTTTTTTTTGCTCCCAACCTGAGGAGAGGCAGAGGTGGCATGCAGACCTACTTGGCTGGTTGGCTCCTGTACTACAGGAATATACGAAACAGACCTTTTTTTATTTTTTTTTGGTCCCCATATGTGGTTAAGGGGTGCCAGACTGATAAATGGATCCAGGCACTGGATTAGCCAGATACACCTCTGATCATAACAATTGATAAACTGACACATGTCTTAGTGACTATAGCTTCAGCTTTGCCTGCCTCTTCTTCTCTCCCGACAATGCTGGATGCATCAAGCAAGTATTTGCCATTCTATAAATACTTCAAACTGCTCGAATTTAAGTGTTTAATTAAGAAAATGTTTACCAACTGGACCATTTGTCATTTGATAACTTTTATTCAATGTGGCACTGTCATGCCTCCCATATGCAAATGAAGACATTATGAAAAAAGTTTTTGAAAACCAGGGCTATAGGACAAAAATATAAAAAAAAAGTCTATTTAGGATTAAATGTACATATGCAGTGATGCATGGCTTCATCAATTTTCAGAAGGTTTCTGTGATATCAAGCATGTATGAATAATTCCATTGACTGAAATTGGGCAATATATATACGTATATCACAAAATGAGGTATGTAAAAACAAGATGACTTAGTATGGAGACAATTGGGAACCTTATGAGCGATATAAGGACTTTATTAACTTGATAACCAGGTGAAGCTACTAGGCACAACCGCATCATTTCAGTGATGGCCTGAAAACATCACCTGGTTGATTAACTTGTGCAGAATCTGATAGTAGAAAAATAAACAGTGAGGAAATCAAACCTAGGACTCTTGGATAAAGCTCACTAAAACCTCATATCATTAAATAAATGGACTTTTCTCAAAAAGGATTTTGGTTGAATAGAAAGCCCTTTCTATGGATTCTTTCTAATCCTTTGCACTGACTGCCTTGTGTGGCAGTTAGCTTAGAAGATTAAGGCTCTGAATGTTAATGAGCTGTTTCCTGTAACAAATGGTACAAGGTCTGATTTCCCATACCTCCATTTGTCACTTACTGTTTAACTCAGAACAAGTCACATAAACAGACAGTGGTCCTGGGACACTAGTGAAAAGGGACACTTGTACCCAGTTGGCCTACCTGGTTAATAAAGAAGAAAGGATACAGAAGAACATCAAAAGAGTTACTGATTTCAGCAATGCATGCGTGAGGTGCAATTTTATGCCCATAAGGATTTGAGGTGGTAACGGAGATAATTTGCTGGATAAGTAGGCCCTCCTCCTTCTTTGGCAAAACACAGGAGAAAGAAAACTAAGTCATGTGATCCCTATATACCAATAAAATGTATATTATTGTTAATAAAATATCTGTTAAAGCATTTAAGCTAAGCATACGTCTTCTAATAAGTTATAGTTAACACAGAAGGAACAGTATACTACTCCCAGAATCAGCTTCAGTGAACTGATAATGGTAACTTCCAGAAAATGTAACTAGCAAGATTGTTTTCTCTTTTTGTATATTTTTTGCGTCCCTCTTTCCCATTGACCATCTGGCTGATTATGATAGTGGTGTTAAGAGTGCAGGCACTAACTAGGGCTTTGCCTACAAACCATACATCACATTCCATTTTGATTGTAGCTGAAGTTTTAAATCATTCATAGTGCACAATCTGAGAAACATCTCCAGAATCAACACTTTATTCCTAGGAGCAAATTTTTATTTTTTTTTTTGCACTGTGGTTCCTCTCATATTGATTGATGTTATATAATCAGGAATGCCCACAGGTGACCCTCATCACTTTTAGCCTATGCAGAATGTTGCATCCAAGCTATTGTCAAGGACCACAATTCATCTCACATTACTCCTGTATGAAGCTTACTAAGGAAAATGAAATCAAGTAATGCAGCAGACTCAGATGAATCATAGCAATTATGACGTTGGATGCACTGGGGCAAATAGCGTATGAGGTACTCATCATAGTGTGGAGAGGAGGCATATTTCACATGACAGGAGAATAAGCATTCTAGTGCCAGTGAAAAAGAGCAAAGGGAATATTCACAACAGTGTGAGGTACAGAGCTATTAAAGTACTGCCACTGCACAAAAGTGTTTGTGAGGGTGACTAATAAACGTATACACAGAATAATAGAAAGTAAGATGAAGAATGATCAGACTGGATTCTGATATATACTGTGCATGTGATCCAGCATTTGGAATGAGATAAACAGTGTAAGAGACTGGAGATGAGGAAAAAGTCCAAATGGGCACTCCCATACATAGAGAAAGCACATGACAAGCTCATGAGAAGGTTGATGTGGTCAGTTCTGTGATGTTCAAAGAACTGACCACATTGGCAGAATAGCTACAGGCAATGTAAAGGGATCTGATGATACACCTAAGAATGGTGATCAGTTCACTGAGAATTTTCCAATGGGAATTGTTATTCATCAGTTCTTAGATCTGATGCCACTCCTGCTCATACCATTGATGGATTACATCAACAAACAGGTAGAGGGAACAGATCAAAAAATCTAGTTATGCAGGTGATGTGGCAAGACAACCAGATCCTGTTCAGGACCTTCAGCAAATCACAGAGAGCTATAAATATACAGACATGTGAGCTAAAGCTGATTGGTCATGACAGCAAATGGAGGATATCAAAAAGAGATGAAAAAAAAGGAAAGTAGCTAAACGGGTTAATAGCGTCAAGCATCGGTAAAGCTTAATGAAGAGATACATGGTACTATCAGAGGTGTTGCAGCCATCCTGTGTAATGTGTTATGAGAAGAGTACAATAGAAGAACGTGCAGCCATCCTGTGTCATGTGTTATGAGAAGAGTACAATGGAAGAACATGCAGCCATCCTGTGTTATGTGTTATGAGAAGAGTACAATAGAAGAACGTGCAGCCATCCTGTGTTATGTGTTATGAGAAGAGTACAATAGAAGAACGTGCAGCCATCCTGTGTCATGTGTTATGAGAAGAGTACAATAGAAGAACGTGCAGCCATCCTGTGTCATGTGTTATGAGAAGAGTACAATAGAAGAACGTGCAGCCATCCTGTGTCATGTGTTATAAGAAGAGTACAATAGAAGAACGTGCAGCCATCCTGTGTCATGTGTTATGAGAAGAGTACAATAGAAGAACGTGCAGCCATCCTGTGTCATGTGTTATGAGAAGAGTACAATAGAAGAACGTGCAGCCATCCTGTGTCATGTGTTATGAGAAGAGTACAATAGAAGAACGTGCAGCCATCCTGTGTCATGTGTTATGAGAAGAGTACAATAGAAGAACGTGCAGCCATCCTGTGTCATGTGTTATGAGAAGAGTACAATAGAAGAACGTGCAGCCATCCTGTGTCATGTGTTATGAGAAGAGTACAATAGAAGAACGTGCAGCCATCCTGTGTCATGTGTTATGAGAAGAGTACAATAGAAGAACGTGCAGCCATCCTGTGTCATGTGTTATGAGAAGAGTACAATAGAAGAACGTGCAGCCATCCTGTGTCATGTGTTATGAGAAGAGTACAATAGAAGAACGTGCAGCCATCCTGTGTCATGTGTTATGAGAAGAGTACAATAGAAGAACGTGCAGCCATCCTGTGTCATGTGTTATGAGAAGAGTACAATAGAAGAACGTGCAGCCATCCTGTGTCATGTGTTATGAGAAGAGTACAATAGAAGAATGTGCAGCCATCCTTTGTCATGTGTTATGAGAAGAGTACAATAGAAGAACATGCAGCCATCCTGTGTCATGTGTTATGAGAAGAGTACAATAGAAGAACGTGCAGCCATCCTGTGTCATGTGTTATGAGAAGAGTACAATAGAAGAACGTGCAGTCATCCTTTGTTATGAGGAGAGTACAATAGAAGAACGTGCAGCCATCCTGTGTCATGTGTTATGAGGAGAGTACAATAGAAGAACGTGCAGCCATCCTGTGTCATGTGTTATGAGAAGAGTACAATAGAAGAACGTGCAGCCATCCTGTGTCATGTGTTATGAGGAGAGTACAATAGAAGAACGTGCAGTCATCCTTTGTCATGTGTTATGAGAAGAGTACAATAGAAGAACGTGCAGCCATCCTTTGTCATGTGTTATGAGAAGAGTACAATAGAAGAACGTGCAGTCATCCTTTGTTATGAGGAGAGTACAATAGAAGAACGTGCAGCCATCCTGTGTCATGTGTTATGAGGAGAGTACAATAGAAGAACGTGCAGCCATCCTGTGTCATGTGTTATGAGAAGAGTACAATAGAAGAACGTGCAGCCATCCTGTGTCATGTGTTATGAGGAGAGTACAATAGAAGAACGTGCAGCCATCCTGTGTCATGTGTTATGAGAAGAGTACAATAGAAGAATGTGCAGCCATCCTGTGTCATGTGTTATGAGGAGAGTACAATAGAAGAACATGCAGCCATCCTGTGTCATGTGTTATGAGAAGAGTACAATAGAAGAACGTGCAGCCATCCTTTGTCATGTGTTATGAGAAGAGTACAACAGAAGAACGTGCAGTCATCCTTTGTTATGAGGAGAGTACAATAGAAGAACGTGCAGCCATCCTGTGTCATGTGTTATGAGAAGAGTACAATGGAAGAACGTGCAGCCATCCTGTGTCATGTGTTATGAGAAGAGTACAATAGAAGAACATGCAGCCATCCTGTGTCATGTGTTATGAGAAGAGTACAATAGAAGAATGTGCAGCCATCCTTTGTCATGTGTTATGAGAAGAGTACAATAGAAGAACGTGCAGCCATCCTGTGTCATGTGTTATGAGAAGAGTACAATAGAAGAATGTGCAGCCACCCTGTGTAATATGTTATGAGAAGAGTACAATAGAAGAAGCACATCACAATGCTTCTGAATGACACAAAAACTATGGCAGTGAAGGCAGAACAGCTGAGGCAGCTTGATGTGATGGAAACAAAATGTCTGAGATGGGTAATAGGATGCACACTATGTGATGGACATTTGCATATTGTGTACTATATACTGTCTTTCTTTGAGCAAGTCACATAACCAAACAGTGCTCCCAGGATGCAGCTGAAAAAGGGACACATGGGTCAAAATGGCTTACCTAGATAAGAAATCTATAAAAAATGAGAATATCATTGCTAAGACCAAAGTAACTCCAATAGCAATGACGTCCAAAGAGAAGATATTTCAATGGATCAATTGCATGTCCAAAAAAGCAGAAGAACATTTGGTAAAGCAGATTTGGGTGAGACAGCAGAAGGCAAGAGGAAACAAGGATGTTTGGACCAGAGGCAGATGAATTGTTTTCAGGCTATATCTGTCACAGGGACAAGACTGACACTGAATCCACAGAGGGGTGGAAAAGTTGACACAGTACCCCAAATTCATGTAAAATGTAAAAAAGGGGGATGATGATGATTACTCCTGTACTGTACTCTGCAATTGCTTCTTCTTAGGTGTCAGGTCAACTTTAAGATAATGGTACTAACATATCATAAGCTGATAAAATCAGAGCCAGGCAATGTCACCTGACTGGGATCATGCACTACTCTACCATGGGGCTGCTGGAAAATTCCCTGTTTATTATGACCTCTATCAGTCAATGCACATTTTTACTGCCTGCACAAGCTTTTGAAATTTTATGCTGCAGTGGTTGGATGACTGTTCCACTGAGTTGGGCTTTTTCTTCTTCGGCCTTCGGTTCACCCAACATTGATGATGCATTGGTCCACACGTTGACTCCACTGTGTCATATCAGCTGATGCTTCTTTAGCTTCTACCCATGTGATATTCACATGATGAAGGTCTCTTATTACAACTCCTTTAAAGGTTTTGTTGAGGTCTGCCTGCTCTTGTCTTATGTCCAGCTAGTTCCCAGCTAGGGAATGCATAGGAATCCTGCTAGTGTCCATGTTGTTAACATGACAAAATCAACGTAGTCTTATTTACATAATGATATTTTCAAGTTTCCGTTGTTGCGTTCTTTCTCTAGCACTCTCATTTTTTACTTTGTCCTTCCACAATATTTCCAAAATGCATCTTAACCATTTATGATGTGCAGCATCAAGTTTCCTCATGGCTGATGCTGTGATTGGCCATAGCACACTGCCATATATGAGTGTAGACAGCACCAATGCTTGGTATAGTTTCACCTTTAGGGTCAGTGCAATATTTTTTGCTCTCCAAATTTGGGATAGTCAACTGAATAAGAAATACTTGCTGCTGGAAGTCAAACAGTCCAAATCCAAGCCGTAAAAACTTCAAGTGTTGCTCAAGAAGTGTAATACAATCCAGTAAAAGTGTAAAACACAGGTTTAATCCAATAAATACAGTACAATCCAGTAAGCATATAAGTGCTTTTGTTTTAAACCTTTTTAAACCATTTCGTACACCAGTGCCCACCACAAACCAGTCACTGTACTCATTATTCACCTGAACTGTGCACTTGCTGTCTTGATAAAGAGTGTAACGAGTTTTGCAGGAATCCCATATTCTGACAAGATGTGCCATAGTGGCTTTTTTTAAAGTCCACAAAGTTGACAATAACTGGTGTAAAACAGAGAGTGTGTATGTACCTTTAAGAAGCATTTCCAATGTTTTCACGTACATATAAATAGTGAGCACATGCAGGCAGCAGTGCCGTTTTGAGAGAACAGCCAGAGAATAAACATGTATGAGTGTGGTAGTCAGTCTGTTTATACGTTTATTTAAGTTTAAGTTACAAAGCCTCATTCCTGATGTGTTTGTGTGTAATAAAGGTGCTTAAACTGAACCCACAACTGTTTGTTTTATTCTGACCAGACGAGTGGCATGGTGTAACATCCAGGATTAAGAGAACAACTTCATCAAGCTATAAGGTGCAGAGTTGAAGGTGAAGGTAGATTGAGCTAGTTGAGTGAAACAAAGCTCGACCAATCAAAATAGGGCCAGAAATGAACTTAAGTTAACTAGAACTTGCACAAATGATTTATTTTGCAAAGAAAATGGAACGGAACATTTGTAAGGCACACAACACATTGTTAATTAAACGAGCAGCACAAAATGCATTATTAATCAAACGAAAGGCACAAAACACATTATCAATTAAATGAAATGTTCAAAACCATGATATCTGATAAAAGTAGCAGAGCTATTAAAATGGGGCTCAGAATTACCTTCAGTTTGCATAACGAGCATGTTTAAAGTAAACGAGAGCAAGAAAAGTGTAAAGAGCATGATCGGTTAAATGGGTATAATGAGTACATAAAAACGGCAAAATAATCAAGGCAACTACGTGTTTAGTAAAAGACGGTGTTTGGGCACAAACTACTATTTTGCATTGACTGAAGCCATTCAAGGCAAAACTAGAGTTGTTTGAAGTATCTCAGAGTGTGCAAAGTGTTTGCAGAGTATGTGCTTTATAACACTGCAATTATTTCAAAGAGTTTGCTGTTTGCAAAGTACAGTTATTTTGCAAAGTGCAGTCAAAGAACGTCCATTTCAAAAAGTTTCTTGTGCTGCGTACATTTATTCGCCAGAGTGCCACTATTTCAAAGTGTTTCTTACATTGTATAGAGTTATTTCACAAAGTACAGCCATTTTGAAGAGTTCTTGTGTTGTGTACAGTTTATTTGCAAAGTGCATTCATTCATTTCAAAGTATTTCTTACACTGATAAGGAGTGGTTTCATAAAGTACAGTTATTTTAAAGTATTCTTGTGCTACGGAGACTTATTTGGCAAAGTGCAGTTGTTTCAAAGAGTCTCTTGTGCTATTGGCCATAATTACAAATTCTGGCATAAAGTTCTTGCATATTTACATGTGTTTATGTTCATACATAATTCCAAGCACCTTCACTACTGCGTGTTGATTTGGCAGAGGTATTTCACAGACCCAGCCCACTTGTGTTTGATCATAATATAGCAGAGAATTGGAGAGTATTTGAGCAGGAATACAATATTTTCATACAAGGAGCTTTTTCAGACAAAGATGCACGTACAAGGGGATAACTTATCTGGGTCAGAGGCCACTGAGAGTGTTCATTTGTGTATGCACCAGAAGTATATGCAGAAGAGGAGGGAAAATGCCACATTGTTGTACCGGCTAATCAAGGGAAGACCCTGAGTGCTTGAAACATAAATTTATAGAAATGTGCAACCCCCAGACAAATGTTACATTAGAGAGGCACTTATTTTATATAAGAGACCAAAAGCCTATATCACTGACTTGAGAAACAAAGCTAAAATGTGCAGATTTGATGATTTGAAAGAGGAGTTAATAAAGGACAGGGTTTTCTGTGATGTTAATAATGCTGCAGTGAAAAAGATTTTGCTTCGTGACAGTGATTTATTGTTAGCAAAGCCATAGAGATTTGACAAATCCATGAGTTCACAGAAAGGCACACAAGTATACTTACAAGTTATAAGAGCATAGTTTCAAAAGTCTCTATAGCAAACATAGACAGAATGCAGCACGTGACAAGCAGAAATAGGCCTAAGAAAATGGCAGCTGCAACCCATGTAGGTTTTCCAGGGAGGAGCCATAACTTTCTACCAATTTCTAAGACTAGCTCAGCAAAATGGACATTCTCAGTGCAGTATAAGGGTGAGTCAGCAAAACACAACTCAAGTCTTATTGTTAACTGCCATAATTGTGGAGCCAACCATGAGTCTAAAAGAGAGAAGTGCTTAACATTTGGTCAGTAATGCCACACATGTAAAAAACTGAACGACTTTCAAAAGTTTTGTAAATCAGGCAAGCCTCATTCAGTTATTAAGAAAGGTCACTCAAAAAAAGCAAGTTGATCATATAAAAAGCTGCGACCCTATATTCTATGTAGATGGTGTACCAGTGATCATTGAAAAGGGTAATGCAGTAGATTTGCTGGCAAGGAACAAAGTATTTGGTACTGTCCTGATCAATGGTAACCCCACAGAGCTCAAAGTAGACACTGGTTTAAAGTGTAATGTAATGTCAGCAGAAACATTTGGTAGAGTGAGATCTGGTGTGTAACTTAATTTGTTTAATTGTGTGAAGCGTGTTGGTTATGGAGGTGAGGAGATTCAAACAAAAGGCTCAGTAGTGCTTTCATGCTATTCAGCTGGAAACAGTTACAGCTTGCAAATTTACCAAGTTAGAAGACATGTGCAGTTGTTATTAGGTCACAGAGACAGTTTAAGAATTAAACTGCATTCTTTTACCAAAGAAGTCCATCAAGTGAGCACGTCCCAGTTCCAGTTTCACTGATGCTATTTTCTCAGAGTATGCTGATGTGTTTGATGACAAGCTAGGCAAACTTCCAGTTGTGTACTCCATGAAAGTAGACCCAGAGGTCATTCCAGTAGTCAGACCAGCAAGGAGAGTTCCAATAGCTATGGAGGAAAAAGTCAAGGTCCAGTTAGACAAAATGGTGTAGCAAGGGGTGATTTGTCCAGTCACAGAACCAACTGAGTGGGTGTCTTCCATGGTAGCTGTGCATTTATCCAAGGGACTTGGATAAGGCATTAAAGAGACCTCATCATCCTATGTGTACAGTCAATGAGATTGCCATCCTCATGCCAAATGCCACTGTTGTTTCTGTCTTAAATGCAAAGAGTTCATTCTGACAAGTAATGCTTGATCACAAATCTTCACTACTGACTACATTCAGTACCTCATTTGGTAGATGCAGATTCCTCAGGATGCCTTTTGGAATAAATTCTGCCACTAAGTCTTTCACCTGCAATGGAGCATTTTTTTGGACTATCCGTGTGCAATAAGAGTTGATTTACTAGTTGGTGGCAATGGTGAAGCAGAACATGAAGGAAACCTCAAGAACATTCTGGACAGAGCGGTGAAGTGAACTTAAAGCTTAATCCTCTGAAGTGTAAATTCAGATTACCTGAAGTTACTAATGTAGGTCATTTATTTACCAGTGCAAGCTTATGACCAGACCCTTCCAAGCCAGCAGTCATTCTTGAAATGCCAGCTCCAGACAATGTCCAAGCTTTACTATGTTTTCTTGATATGGTTAACTATTTGGGCAAATTTATCCCTGACTTTAGTGAGTTATCAGCATCTTTAAGAGACCTGACATGCAAAAATTTTGCCTGTCATGGTTAGAACAACACCAGGGAGCATTTGATAACCTCATACTGCAAATTGCCATCCCTCCTACATTAAAGTACTATGATGTCTGCAAAGCAGTAGTTTTTCCTGTGATGCTTCAAAGTTCGGCCTTGGTGCAGTTATTCTTCAAGAAGGCAGACCTGTTGCCTCTGCATCTAGAACTCTTATCCAAACTGAGATGCAGTATGCTCAAATTGAGAAGGAGCTTTTTTCAATTGTGTTTGCATGCTCAAAGTTCCATGATTATATTTATGGCCGAGCTATCCAAATCTAAACTGGCCATCAACCTCTAGTCATTATTTTAAAGATGCCTATGCATTCAGCCCCAGCAAGGCTGCAAAGAATGATGTGAATATTACAAATGTATAATTTCAAAAAGGACTATACAGAAAGTTAACTTATCTGTCTGCTACCATATCCAGATTGCCCAGAAATAACAAGGAACAGCTTGACACAGAGAAGTTTGACTATGATGTCATGGAAGTGTGTAATTTTTCTACCACAAGACTTGATAAGCTGGGAGATCATACAAAGACTGATGCAATTTTGCAAAAGCTTAACCACTTCATCAATGTAGGATGACCATCAAAGTAATTCTGTGTACCGCCAGAAGTGCAACCTTACTTTCCATACAGAGATGAGATGCTGATGGATGATGGTATCATTTTCAAAGGTCCCAATGTTATTGTTCCTACTTCCTTGCATCATGACTATATCCAGATTTTGCGTTGTTGCCACCCAGGTTCCAACTCTACCAAAAGAAGGGTGAGAGGACTAGTATTTTGGCCTTCTCTATCAAAAGACATTGATAAAGTGTTTTTTTCTTGTTCAGTATGCAACAATACTAAACCGCATTTGCAAAAATATTCACTTCAGCTAAGCCAAATTCCTGAACTACCTTGGTCAGCAGTAGCCACTGACATATCTGAGTGGAACAATCAACATTACTTAGTATTGGTAGACTCTTATTCGAATTGGTTTGACATCGATTTGCTACCTAATCTAACATCCAGTGGTGTTATTACTAAGATGAAACATTATTTCTCAGTCCATGGTAGTCCACACAAAGTTATTTCTGACAGCACCAAGTTTACCAGTTGATTGTTTCATAGATTTGCAAAAGAGTGGGACTTTATCCATGTTACTGAATTCCCAGTCAAATGGCCTTGTTGAATGTGCAGTACAGAGTGCAAAGCAATTACTAGAGAGGTCAAGGTGTGACAATACTGATATCTTCTTGAATTTACTTAATCTCAGAAATATACACCGTAACAACTTACTTGGTTCACCTGCTCAGAGACTTCTATCTAAGCAAAACAAAACAACCTTGCCTATCAGTTCTAGTTTGTTGGTGACTTATGCTAAAAATAGCAGATCAATTAAAGCCCATCTTTTTGAAAGCATTCTTCTCAGAAGTCCAGTTGTGATAAACTGAGCAGACTTCTTCATCCATGACAAGAAGGATAGACAGTGAGGATGCAAATGGCGAAAGTCTTTGATTGAATTGGTCAAGTGAGAGGTATATGTCCTAAGCAGAGATCCTACTTAGTGGAATCTGAGGGTATAAACTACAGGAGAAATCTCAGGCATCTTCTTCCTGTATCAGCAATGCTATTGAATCATCGTACCTGTGATACTGACTCTAGATCTCAGAGCATCCCTGATAATGTTCATACCGAAGAACATGTCTCGGGACCCATTTCCATTCCTGATGATATCCCAGATGACCCCAAAATTTTAATATTCTTTGAAGATACTCCCCATTGCTAGATCCAATTCTGACTTTTATGGTACACGATCAGGTCGTATTTCAAGACCTAGTGTAAAATACACAGCAACCTGGAGATGATTGTTTTATATGTGTCTGATTTTGTATGATTGCATGTCAAAGAATTAGTTCTGTATAATTGCATGTCAAAAGATCATTTCTGTACAACTGAATGCTGTCATTTGATGTATGAGCTGTTTCTCAAAGAGGGAGGATATAGGACAGAGTGCGTGTATGTACCTTTAAGAAGCATTTCCAGATGCAGGCACTTGCATATAAATAGTGAGCACGTGCAGGCAGCAGTACCATTTTGAGGGAACAGCCAGATTGTTAACATGTATGAGTGTGGTAGTCAGTCTGTTTATAGGTTTATTTAAGTTTAAGTTGCAAAGCCTCATTCCTGATGTGTTTGTGTCTAATAAAGCTGTTTGAACTGAACCCACAACTGTTCGTCTCTTTTATCATGACCAGACATGTAAGAACTGGTTTCTTCCATGCTGTTGTTTTTATCTTAGTGCAAATATCTGGTCAGTGCAAGTTCGACCTGATCTAAATCCTGCCTGTTCCTGTGTGAGTCTGCCATCAACTGCTCCTTTCAGTCTATTCAATAATACACTGGTGAAAACTCTGCTTGGAACTGACAACAATGTGATTCCACACCAATTGTGCAATCTCTAAGATCTCCCTTTTTTGCTAAAGGGATGATGATGCCATTTTTCCACTCATTGGGTACCTTTATTCCATATGTTGTTCAAGAGACATGTGAAGTATTCCACTGAAGAAGTAGCATTCACAACTTGATTGTAAATGAAGACGACAACAGGCATACCAAACTGACCAGTCATTAAACACTTTGATTGAAGAATATAAACAGAAAGATCAACTGGCCAAAAGGATGTGCAAGAATGGCAAAACATTATGGGTCGAGAAGCTGGCAACAGATGCAGAAACAGCACAGCGACTGGAAATTCCAGGACATTATATCATGTTGCCAAAGAACTTATGGATGAGAACAAACAGATGCCACCTATTAGATTAGCAAATGGAAAAACTGAAAAAACACAACAGGAGCAATTAAAGCGATGGCAAGAACATTTTGAATCTGTGCAACTGCCCCACACCAGATGATCTGCATGACTTTGGCAGTGATGGACAAGTGTCAACAATGATTACTGATGTGAACTTTGCAGACTTTAGTGAGATGGAAGTAAAGGAAGCCATATCAAAAGAATGGAAAAGCTCCTGGAACAGACCAGATACAATCAGAGTTGCTACAGTATACTACGTCTTCAGTGGAATATTTCACATGTCTCTTGAACAACATATTGACTCAAGGAAAGCTACCCAATTAGTGTTTTTTTTAATGTAACAAAATATACATTTGTTTTGAAAATCATTGGAGGTAATTTAGAGAAATGTTAATGATAAAATATTTATATTATGTTCTCAATTTATTTTAGTTTTTGTCTATTTCCATTTTCATCTTTTCATTGTTTTTCTGCTACTGAGTTTTCTATAATTTTAGAAAATCGCAATCAAAATACACAAATTAATATAAATTCTGTCTGTCCAATATATTGCCCTTCTCACAGTAAACAACTGCAAATTTGAATAATTTGCTTATGATATGAATGTACATTTAACAAGTGCTACATTTGCAGTGTCTAAATGGACTCAAATAGATGAAATTCAATGGCATGAATGACTCCTGCTTCAAGCAGTTTGTTTATTCATGATTTTTAACTCATATTTTACTGAGTGTTATTAGCTGTTTCTGAGGTTTACCTTTATATTGTCGATCTCGATATGGGTGACATGACTTCCGTGAATGCCGAAATGCGAACGTCGCCAATGTCGTATTCCAAATATGCGAACAACAAAACCTCGCCCCTTTTTGACCAAAGGTAGCAATGGTGTGGAGGTGTTGTGCAGCCAGAAATATCGAATGTCAAATGTTTTTCGATGTTTAACATTTTTTGCGGTTTCGGTTTGCGTAAACTGCGTCAATTAAGTGGCCATTCAACAAAGTGTGATCAACGATATAAAGGTAAGCCGTTTCTGACTTATAATTATTTGTTTCATTTTAGCCCATGTCCTTGAATGGCTAAAAGTTAAAATTAAACTGCTACCACTATAAAATGCCTCCTTTCTTGTTGCCCTTTGAGACTCAGCAAATATCTCATACTGTTTTCCCATTGTTGGTGTTATCGCCCTCCAGAATCATTTTGCTTTTTCTTGTATGTAGTCATATACAGACAGACAGACATACAGACAGACCAGATCTAAGAGACCCCTTTGACACACCTCTTTTGACCCTCCATCTCACTGAGAGCTCCCCCTAGTAACCGCTCTCTTCCACTTGCATTCACACAATCTACTAATCACTTTTATTCTTATTACTTTTTCAAGAAGCCTGTACTATAACACCGAGTCATAGTTTATTTCTGAATTTCTAATAGTTTATGTCCACAGTAATTCACAGATCTCTGTCAGATTAGTCTGACAGGATCTAGTCTACTCTAGGTCTGTCAGCTCAGACTGACAAAAGCTAGTCTACTCTAACTCAAGCCAGTCATCTCTCAGTGAACTGCATGAAGATTGTTAAGGTTCCTGTCTATATAGCACTGATGTCTTTGTTCAGTATATTGACTCTCTTTCTGTGTCTTTTTCTCCCCCATTTCCAGTGCTAGATAGTAAATATACATTAGCAAGACACTCAGAAGAACTGAAGTCTACAAATTTTCTTTTGAAATAATTACAAGAGTAGAAGGTTCAACTCAGGATCTCACTGACTCACAGAATTAAGTCATGCTAATGAAAATGGAAACAAATGCATGGGAAAGGTGTTTAAGCTATGGGGACTTTGGATTTTCATCAAGCAAGTGTAACTAGCCTCTAACTAAAAATAGTGATTGGACTCTAGACAGACTTGTAACAACATCGCAAGATGAGCAAACAGATGGCTGATAGGACATAATGAATGAATGGGATGTTTTGTGGCTGGGGAGCCTTACAGATTATACATTTTATATACATCAAGTTATTCATCATGGTAAAGATACTTTATGTACATTCCAGTTTTTCAGATAATTCATAAATAAAGAACAAATATAACAATTATAAATGTGACAGGTTTACCTTCATAACAATACAGCTATTGTTTCACCACTCCTTGATAAACTCAAAAACTTAAAAAACTATCATCTTTAAATGGTGGTGCTTAAATATAAAGCAGTTACGCAAAATGTAGAAATGCTCTATTAAAATAAGGACTTACCCCTACAAGTTTACTGAGAATGCGGTCAATACATCTGACCTCGATACTGCTGGAGCTCTGCCACAAGCCTGTACTCCTACAAGTTTACCGAGAATTTTGTCATTGTATAATAGCCTGTGGTCACTACATCTTACCTTGATACTGCAGATGCTCTGCCACAAGGCCCTAAAGTAAGCAGATTTATCATGAAGAACCTTGCTGTCTATTAACTTTAATCAGTCAAATACATGCCTGCTATGTGACTGAAAGTGTCTGTGAAATAATACATGCACTCTTACTGAGTTGGCTACTGTCAACTTTTCTTTATCAGTAGACTATACTGCATAAACCAATTATTTAGCCTCAGGAAATGACAGAAAACCTGTTTCACTTCATATCACTTTGTAATTGCTTTGTACTGGCTATAAACTGAAGGCAATCACTTATAATTTGACCTGAGGGTAGAAATAAATGCTAGAAGCATAAAAAATAAAATTGCTGAACTACATGCCCGTATTACCCGACAGAAGTCTGACATTTTCGCTGTAACCAAAACTTGGCTTAAAGCCAGAATAAACAATTCTGAACTTATACCTCCTGGCTATAACATCATCCATAATAAGCATATAAAGAGGAAAGGTGGTAGAATTGCTTTACTATTTTCTAAGAGCTACCACATTTCTCCTTACAGTAAACCAATACCAAAATTCAGCTCAGCAGAACTTCTTATTTCTTTCCTCACAATAAACAATTATAAAAAAAATATGTATTACTGTCCTTTACAGCCATCCTGCAGACAATAGAGCTATACTGGAAGATATCCTACATTGGATATCCATAACATTTCCACAAGAAAAACTACTACTAGCTGATGTGAATTTCAATTGGATGGACATAAAGTCTAACTCCTCTACATCTAGCATGAATGTTTATGGTTTCACAAAACCAATTAGTTGCCCCACACCTTATAGAAGGACATCATATTCCCTATCAGAGTGGACCCTAGTATCAGGCCCTAATAAATACACCACCACAGGTACAATGTCAGACTCTGTCAATGATCATCTCCCAATCTATTCAACCAGACATCTCACACATCCTGTTAAATAGCATTGCATGTAATCTTTCCAAGTTTAACCCGGAAATGTACATTATTACACTATCATCTATTAATTGGAACCTCCTAAAATGCCTCCCCTTAGACAATGTGGTAAATAAATATCCTAAATAACCTTTGCACCTCCTAGAAGCAAGAGACTAAAACCAAATAATGCAATTTGACTATCTAAAAAGAGTAAAATGCTAGTGCAGGACACAGAAAAAGCATAAAAAGAATGGCAACAATATAACCCCCTCAGTATCTTGAAAAGTTTAGACTGGTTCACAATTGTACTAAAAAGCAAATAAATAAAGACAAACGTCTATACTCTAATAACTTTAGAATAATACTAAACACAACTCTAAAAAATGTGGACATCCATTAAAGAAATCTTACATTCTGGCCAAAAATTCAACCCAAACCCCTCTCCTGATAACTCACCACTCAAAATAGCAATACAGTTCAACTCATTTTGTAGCTAGTATAGCATTTCTAAACAAGGATTCATCAGCATCTAATCCCAGCGCAGCACGACAGCCACATATCACCACATCCACTTTCACCTTCAAACCTGTGCCTGCAGCCTATATAAAACTACTCTTAAACAAACTTAAACCATGCTCTTCTTCAGCTGATGACCTTCCAAGAGTGCACCTAAAAACAGCGCCAATAGCATTGCCTATCCTGTCTAAATCCTTATAAATAGGTCAAGCTGGGAATCTTATGGTCCCTCTCTCTGGAAAACTTCACACATTATCCCTTTGCACAAAAGAGGAAATTCAAAACACATTAATAATTTTAGGAATAATCAAAAATAGAAACCTCAGCCACTCATTGCAGGTAAATAAAATGTACATTTATTGTTAAAAAGACCAAAACTAAGCGCTTTCGAGGTTCAGCACAACCGCTTCATCAGACTTCATTTGCTAACTGAAAGCGTACTCTTTATATAAACACAATCAAGATAGAATGATTAGAACAATTAAAAGCAATTAAAAATAAAAGCAACAGAAAGCATTTATTTTTGGTCTTTTTAACAATAAATGTACGTTTTATTTACCTGTCGTGAGTGACCGAAGTTTCTATTTTTGATTATTCCTGTATTTTTACCTTTATTGGTCACTTTCCCTGTGGAATACTGTCTTTTATTCCTTGCATCATTTGTTTTGGGATCTCACTTGGACATGGCAGAAGGTATTATGAGCTGTGCTGAGATGGGACAGAATCAGGACCTTAATGAAGAACATAATGGAGAACGTATGCATGCTCTTCATTGGAATGGTATGCTTCACAATGGTAACAATCCGCTACTATCAAATGATGCCCTAACACAGGCTATCCTATTCTGAATAATGATGAATCCTATGAGAACTTCATTACTAAATATCGTGTGCTTGAAAATAAACTTTATAAATGTAAACGCTTGCAATGGCAGCGCTTTCACCTTGAAGCATCATTGCACTCCAATATAGTTCCTAGGGGTTTGAGAGTATTAACCATGCCCGGCTATGGTGGAACTTATTCTGAGCTAATACAGCACTGGCAACATTGAATTTAGAGTTGAGCGCCAAATATATGCAGCTCATCATTGACTTCTTTCTTCCGCAAGAGAGAGATCTGCTTAGTGAGATAAACGTTTTACAGAATTAGTTGTTAGACCAATTTAAGGACGACTTATTTTGTAATAAGCTTGATTCCCTATATGATAACATTGCTGTTTACGATAAGAAATTGCAGACTATCAAAATGCGGAAACTACAAAGGGATCAGCAAGATTTCAAAAAAGCGGCGGTCTTCTCATGGCCCGGAGAGAGGACTGACACTGATTCGCAGCCAGTAAACAGGACAATGCCAGCAACCAATAACCGAGCTAGCTCCACACTACCAGGAACAAGTCCTGTACTAGGCCAACCTCAGTGTAATGAAATTAATATCTCAGCTTCAGAGAACAGAAGTAATAACATTACCACTGAACAAACGTATTTTGCCTCAGCAGGAACCTTTTTTGGTTTCTGAGCTCCAGACTGTTAACGAGAGGGACGCCAGACCACATACTACGCCTACCAATAAGCTAGGAACGAGACTGATGGAGCAATTGGTCCCAACATAAATTAATGTTTTTTTTGTTGAAGGACCAACTTCCTATATGGAACCGTTTGAAGAGCAGGGCAGGAAGGGCTGACCACGGTGACTAGAGAGCATGAATTACCCAGAGAATCAAGAGCACAGATGGAAAAGGCAAGTTTAGTTATTAACATTTCCTCATATTTGCTGACTGGCTCTCAGATCTCACTGCTATCTAAAGGACTAAATTTTATTCCTGCTCAACACGGAGATCTTGTAGAAACTTTGAAACATCTGAAATTGTTTGGTCGCAACTTGAATCTTAAGGTTATGTTTAACACCTGTTCTGAGAACACTGCTATACTCAGGAAACCTAGTACTTCTATTCCACCATCACATCCTATGGTGGAAGCATTTATTGATTTGTGTGAGAGAGAGATTCGCAAAACACACTCTGAACTGCTATGTTCTGCTATGTTCTGCTACTGTAATGCTGCTATGTTTTTTAATATGTCAATTGCTGAAAGTATTACCTTAAGTGAACTAAAGGGTATGTCTGGCATAGAAATCAGGCCAGTAGATAAAGGAGGCAGTGTGGTTGTCATGGACAGAGACATGTATATACAGCAAATGAATATGTTATTGAATGATGTGAACACCTATGTCAGTATTAGTGCCCAGATTATTAAGGGCATTATAGATAAAATACATTTTTTTTAATTTTTGACTTACTTGTAATGAATAGAATCACTGAACCTCTGTTTGATTATTTCAACGTAGAGCATCCTATGACACCAAACATATATGGGCTGCCTAAGGTACATAAACACCTAACACCTCCCCCCATGAGGCCCATTGTCTCAGGTAGAGGATGGGTCACTGAACCTCTTTTCATTTATGTGGAGAAACAGCTACATCCACATTTAGAGATCTGTCATACTGTTTTGAAAGATACGAAAATGTTTTTGCAAAGGCTGCACAGTGAAATCTTATTTGAGCATATAGGTATAAATAACAGAGGTGGTGACTTATGTAATAAAACTGAAGAAATAGAACAAAAATGGATTATATGTTTACAGGCTGATAAGCCCCCTGTTTTAAATAGTAAAGTTTCATTAAAACCTTTTTTAAAATCTAGATGTTTGAAACATTAGGTTTCTGATGTGTGGATTCACACACACATAATTGTGTATATATGTACTCTGGAGGTCTCTGTTGCTTTTATTTTTAATTGCTTTTAATTGTTTTAATCATGCTATCTTGATCGAGTTTATATAAAGAGTACGCTTTCAGTTAGCAACTGAAGTCTGATGAAGCGGTTGTGCTGAACTGCAAAAGCGCTTACTTTTGGTCTTTTTAACAATAAATGTGCATTTTATTTAACTACCGTGAATGACCGAGGTTTCTATTTTTGATTATTCCTGCATTTTTACCTTTATTGGTCACGCTCCCTATGGGAGACAGTCTTTTATTCCTTGCATTAATAATTTTAGACCTATAGCAATCTTATCTCCCCTCACCAAAATACTTGAACGATGTTTTCAAAAACAAATGCTAGACTTTCTCCTATATCTACTATGCAACATGGTTTCCATCCTTCCCATAGCATTGCCCTTCTAACTTATATAGATACTGGCACTAAAGCTAGAGATAACAGCAAACTAATTTCTTCCTTATTTCTAGACTTATCTAAAATTATCAATTCAGTTTGTCACAGCAAACTGTACTTCAAATGTCCTCAATAGGTCTCTCTCAGCCTATCCTTCTGTGGTTCAAAAGCTACCTGTCCAATAGGTATTAGTCAGTACAATGGCACTCCATGCTCGCTCTTTACCTTCCAGTCATGACCATTGTACCACAAGGCTCTAACTGCTTTAACATTTTCACCAATACCCTCTATACATCCATACAACAAGCGACAGTAATGCAATACACTATCACACTGTCATTTACACATCAGACAACACAGTACACCTCCAAAACATTACTCAGAAACCTTTAACAGCCATTGAAACGTGGTTTTGTAACTCAACAACTCATGCTCAACATAAGAAAGATCAAACTATTACTTTTCTCCCTCAAATCCCTCTCTCATGAAAAATAAATGTGAAAGTCCTCTCTCTTGATAATACAACCATTGAATTCACTTCTCATAGTAAATTAGGGGTGATAGTGGATGATAAGCTTACATTGGACCTGCATATAGAAAATTGCTGAGAAAAACTCATCAAAAACTCGGAATGCTTTACAGAGCCAAAACCTTTACACTTGCCACTACTTATTTCCTCCTACACTTCTTTATTGTACTCCCATCCTTACTAACCTCTAGGCATCACAAAAATTAAAACTTGAACAATGATGCACAAAGTTGTTAAATTTGCAGCAAATACCCCTTTCAGAAACCACCATGGATAGCACTAAAAATCCTAAATTGTTTAGAACTACCTCATCAATTTACATACACACAGCTACTTATTGCATATAAAATTATCCAGCATCCATCTGCCTGTTCAGCACTAAAAACATTCTACACAACTATGTTCCCAGTCTTTCATTACAATCCAGTGACCAAAAACTCCTCTTTGTCTGCAAACTTATCAAATCTGCTGGGCATTCTCTGTACTTATACAAGTTTGCTAAGGCCTGGAACTCCTTACCTGTATCCATCAAGTCAATACTCTTCCTCCAACCTTTCAAAACCACTCTGAAAGACTTCTTAGCTAAAGATCTGGCTCTGTACTTCCTCAAAACCAGGATAAACTATGTCATTAAATGTGAACAAGTACCTTTTTGTTTCTTCTGCATCCTTACTCTCCCTTTGTCAATTACGTCCTTATATCAAATTCTCTTCCCTGACTTCCTGGTTAAATATATCAAAAGCCTGTCTTTCTCTCACTTCATGTTGCAGTTCCTGCTTGTGTTAGACTAGCTTACCTTTAATTTCTCTGCAAACTGTCTAAAGTTTCTCTAAATATTAAATGATTGTCATATAACTTTTATCGATTCTCAACCAATGCTTTTATATTATCACTAATTTGTTATAATTATTCAAACTGCAGCTATTTTTGTTTTATTTTTGAAGATTGTAAAATTATTGTTCTTAAAATGTTTTGTAATAATTTGGAATTTTCTCCCCTTGCCTCCACTGAAAATGGGCTTCTACCCACATGGACTTTCCAGGTACTCAAATGTTAATAAATAAATAAGAGAGTCATTATAACTATTTACAGCTGTAGTTTGTGTCATCCATATGAACCAAACAACTGCTCCCATCCTATATAAAACAACAATAAAACGAAAATACTGATACAGTGACAGCTCAGTGCATTCTGAATTATGATTATCACCTGACTAGGATTAAAATAACGCACACATTATTTTATAACAAACATAAATATCAAATGCAGATTCTTATACTTTCCATTAAAAGAAATAGTCAGACTTGGAAACAGTAAATCATAATGAGTCATACAGAGCACCAAAGAAAGCCATCCATACCCAACTTACGGGCACACTACTGCAGGTACAGTTAGCATAAGGTAATTAGTTGCATTTTGTCTACCAATCTGCTCCCAGTCTTTCACGGCTACTATCACGGACTGATTATAAAAATATGTAATAACTGTTGATTCCTAAAAAATATTGTTTCTAGAGCTATTTCTGTAACACCAAAATAGCCACCTGTGCAATGGACATATAATGTGACTCAGAGACATGATAAAGCTACATGGAGTAACATCTTATTAGCTTTCTCATTATCATGTTCCTGAATTGAGCACTGCACAATTACATGCAACCAAGCCCTCTACCAAATCTGCAATGTAGTGGCATAGGTACCTAAGCATGCACACACACAAATGCACATACATGCATACACACACATACACACACACACACACACACACACACACACACACACACACACACACACACACACACACACACACACATGCACACACACACTGACACTCAGATATACTCACATGTGTGTGATTGTACACAGACACACACACACAGACACACACACACACACACACACACACACACACACACACACACACACACACTCACTCATACAGCCCCATTCTTGCCTTAAGAATCAATGGATAAACATCATCAAAAGACAATGTACATTTTTTCACATTGCTCTCCAAATAGAATAGAAGAGTGATTCATTAAATCATTCCACTGCACTGCTCCAGTCCTGGTAAAAATTGTTGTGGAAGCTCACATGTCCAATTAGCATTAACCCCTAGACTGCTACATTTGCATATGGCCTTTACTAGAGACAGACCAGTGTATCACAGCAATCTGGAGACTTCTAACTACTGTAATCCTAGAACAATCCTTTAATCATTATTCCATAATGCACTAGCAATCCTGCTATAAACAGAATTGAGAAGTGCATTATCCATTTCTGAATCCCAGCCAGTAAATGTGTTTGACTGAGATTATAACCCTGCTCATTTAATGTATCTTTGTATGGGCACACATAGCAGTATGGAGAAGAAGGCATATTCAGTGCCAGTGTACAAGAACAAAGGGGACACCCACAATGGTGGGCAGTACAGAGGTAACAAATTCCTGTAACACTGAATGTTCTGCAGAGGGTGACTGATAAATACACAGAGTAGTATAAAATGTAGATGAACAGTTCAGATTCAAATCGGGATTCAGCACAGCCAACCTGATGTTTACAGTGAAACACTTAGCTGAGAAGAAGCTAGACATGAGGAAAGAGTCCAACTGGACATTCATAGACTTAGAGAAAGCATCTGACAAGGTCCAATAAAGCTGGTCTGGGCAGTTCTGAGGTGATTGGAAGTCCAAAAAGCACTGGAAGAATTAGAGCAGGCTACATACAAGGACACAATGACTCAAGTATGAAGAGCGTTCGTCTCACAGAGGGGTTCCAAGTGGAAGTCTGCATGCATCAGGGTTCAACTCTGAGCCCACTGCTGTTCATACTAGTGATAGACTACATCAGCAAATAGGCTGCAGGGGACAGGTGAACAAAGTTGCTGTATGCAGATGATGTAGCATTACAGGCAGACTCTGAGCAAGAACTTCAGCAAAGGAAAGGGGAATGGAATGCAAACCTGAAGGCAGATTGGATAACTCTGAGTACAGATAAGATAGTTATAACGACAGCAAACAGGGGAAATCAGAAGAGGGTGAGAAATGAGGGAGATGGGAAAGAGTGGAATAGGCTAACATCTGGGAGGAGTAGTCAAGAGGAAGGGAAGCCTGAATAAGAAAGAGGCCGCAGCCAATTGGCACAAAGTGTCATGGGTGGTATATGACAGAAGAAAGTGAAAGAAGCTGTTCAGTAAGGTGTACAATACATTGGTGTGTCCAGTTGTACTGTATGGGGCAAAATGCTGGGCAGTAAAGGCAGAGCAAGTGAGGAAGTTAGAGGTGATGGAGATGAAGTGCTGAGTTGGGTTGTAGGATGCATACTGTGGGATAGATGAAGTAATGAGGAAATCAGAGCAGAACCCAAAACTAACTCTAGTTGCAGAGAAGATCAAAGAGGACAGATTTCTGTGGTTCAGGCACTTACGCAGAAAAGCAGTAACAAGGACATCTAGCAAAGAGATGGCTAGCTTGTGTGAAAGAAGATCTGTGACACTCATACCTGACTGTGAAGAAGGTAGCAGAATGGCATTTAATACAGGGGGATGGTGATAGTCAATGCAACACCCCAACCCCGTGTAGAAAATGAGAAAAAGGCGGTTGATAACAATAATGAAAGGCCCCATAGCAATGTCATGTAGTCCTCTCATAATATTCGGTCATTAAACCAAAAGCTGGCATTTACCAAGTAATAAAATATTGGTCTAATAAAATGTATAACAGGGATGCCTATATAAAAATTGAATAGTTCCTTAAAATCTAGGGGGCCTTTAATAGTACTGTAGGGACATGGATTTCCTTTCCATCAAAAGTTTAAATTCACCACCTTCTATCAATATTTTATGAAAGAAAAAAAAAAGAAATGCTAGTTATGTCATACTTTTTCTATTGTGTTGCAATCAGGTATCAAAGGGAAAAAAATCACCAGTTAGTAAGTAAACATAATATTAATCCAACTCAGTTTACTAAGAGCCCGTAAGTCAAATCAACAGTCAGACTTCAATACATTTTCAATGACATTATTCTGTTTGCAACTGTATTACAGAGTCAAAAATTTACCAGCTGCCAATTCCCTAACCAGGAGAGATCTAGCCCTGATCAGATTCAGGGCAAGTAAGCCCACACACTGCTTTTTCTAGGCCAAAGATTCTTGTTCTTAGATCTAATAATTTAATTAAAACATATAAAAAACACTATCATTGAGATAAATTCAAAAATACAACATACACAGTCTTCTAGAAATTATTGTAAACCCCACGCAAGCAAGTGACATGAGAAAAGGCTTTTATCAGTGTTTGATACATAGGATAGGAATTGCTTTCAACACCAAACCAATATCTCATACAGTTTACCACTCTCCAGTTTCAATAAACATGAAGACCAGCAGATTAAATGTAATGAATACTCTTGTTGCATATATTTATTAATTACCCATTTGCCTTCTCCAATCATGACTGAACACTTTGCATCCTTACTCTCTGTCTAACAAATCACCTCCAGCAGCGTCAAAAAGACACCCACATACACTTTCATGCAATAACTTCTCACATCTAAACATTTTTTGCTTCTTAGAAATGAAAGCAAATACCAAAGGGCTCTGGCTGATTAAGTTTGCAGATGACTGCAGTCTAGGAGCAGTTACTGAATCCCACTTATTCTAACTAGGTGTAATATATACTTATCGGCTATGAGATGGGTAAAGACAGTCTAACACCAAACAGTAAGCATTAACTGAAGCACCAAAAGGGAAAGTCACTAGAATTAAAATGGCCCACAAGTGATCTTATGTTAATGTAGTAAAAAGTTTTTAAAAATTACCCTTTTTAGATAAGTAAGTGCCCTTTTCACCCTCTGCCACCCTTCAGCCTTCAACAGCTTCTGGCACCTCTGTAGTAGATGATGGTAGTCCTCATTAGCTTGTGTGTGTGTGTGTGTGTGTGTGTGTGTGTGTGTGTGTGTGTGTGTGTGTGTGTGTGTGTGTGTGTGTGCGTGTGTGCGTGTGCACATGTGCGTGCATGCATGCATGTGGGTGTAAGAGTTAGCACTCATATGAACAATAGAGTGCAGTAGTGCCCTATGACGACAAGGATACTCATGTCAGCTACCTGCAGCAGGGGTTAGAGTCTAAACCGAAATAACTGTACTACTTGTATCATGAGATATGAACAAGAACACAAAACACCTCCATGGCAACATGAATGACAACTCCTCCCTTTGGCTCTTGTACCCATTCCAAGGACTTCCTGAGTAGCTGATTAACAAATGAGATTTTTACTAGTGGGACAGAGTATGATCAGCAGATATGGAGGAATACATTAACAGGCAAAAAAAGGCAGTGCAAGGTAAGTGGCTGTTTCAGTACTGCTACTGATAACAATGGTACTTTAGGAGATGTAGGTTAAATTATGGTACTGACAACATGTGTTACAAAAATACGTGGTATCTGGAACTATGTCAAACTAGCAAAATGAATTAATAACCAGAGCAAAATGTTCTGAAAGTAAATAATCTTGTGTCAATTATAATACTATGTTTCGATAATTGATTGGCGTTTCCTAGGTTGTACACAGTGCCATGTATCCTAGAGTTTTTCCTTACATGATATAAAAGGTCATCAGGAGACTTGAAGTTATAGCACGGCTACGGTAGTGCAGCTGTTAGCCTAGTCACCTCACAGCAAGAGGTTCTCTGGTTCGATTCTTGGCTGGGATGCCTTCTGTGCAGAGTCTGCATGCCCTACCTGTGGTCATGTGTATTTCCTCAGAGTGCTCTGGTTTCCTCCTTCATTTCAACAACATGATGCAGGTGGATTGGACACTCTAAAATTGGCCATTGCTGTGCATGTGTGTGCCTTATATAAAGGTTGGGCACTGAGCTGGAAATTCAATACTGTAAAAACTCTACTGCCAATCATTCTTCAGACCAATGATCTACTATGGCCACCCCTAACGGGAGCAACCAAATGATGAAAAAGATGGAGACTTGAAGTTATTGTGTTCTAATATTTTTTTTACAAGTCAAGCATAAAATCTGTTTACTGGTTAATACACAATGTACCTTTTGTTGAAACAACTTCATTACAACATTTTTCTTAATTTCTAATAGAGAAATGTTTCCTGTTAATTACTCCTAAATCAGCACAGGAGCCTGTGAACATACTGTACACTCTTTACAACCAGAAAGACTAACTGTTATTTCATAGGATAACAGTACACATGACCATGGGTAAAAAATATAGTCACACTTTATTTAAATCACATAACTTTTTGTTTTCTATAAGACTTTTCAAACTTTCAGGGCATGCTTTAGGTAAAATGGCAAAGTAGCCGATGTTCTCTATGGCACCCCACCACTGCCCAGTGCTGTTCTAACATGCACATCATCAACTTTCTCCCGAGCCTTGACCTACCCAGAACATCCAGGTTATGTTGTTCTGTTCTTTTATCACAGTTTCTTACTCATTCATTTTTTTCATGTATTCATTAAAGGAAAAGTTCACCTTCTCCTGCGGTTTAACTAAAACCTTAGGTTGCATTTCTACCTACAATATGGTTCCAGTATTATGAAGGTACCAGAAACCTGCTTGCAATTGTTAAAACATTAATTTTCTTTCCTTGGAATTAGTAGAAGGGAAAGCCTATCCACCCTTTTTCTAAACCTTAACTTCTCACATACTTGGCAGAGGAATTTGTCTCCACTTTCATGGTATGCCACAGACACAGAGAAATTTGTAGTTTATCCTATCAGGTACTTATGAATATCTTAGATGGGCAATTAGTCCTGCTAATATGAGCATAGCCGGTCTTAGGCATAAGCAAATTAGGCAACCACCAAGGGTGCCGTACAGGCAGCCTCATAAAGGGTGCAATTTTAATTTTTTATTTTTAATCATTAAACCTCCAACCAGGACTCAGGATTGACAACATTTGTGCTTTTATAGGCACTCCAGCCATCTCCAAGCCTGTACTGTACTTTGCAATATTTGTGCCCTCCTCCACTTTCATACATCGTGGTCTCTGTTACACAATAAGATAATGTCTGTATTCATATCAGGGTGGGCAGGGGATGGAAACTTAAGCACACATATAAATCACCCTGATTCCCTGCTGTGCTCTTCCGTTCCCTCCCGCCCAATCTCCAAGCAGTATGGTCAGTCAGTGGTAGTGATGAGCAGTGTTAAGCATCCAATCAGTGATGCTTTTGCTCTGGAATGCCAATGATGCCCCCAAGTCTGAACTGCTGATATAATACAGATTGTCACGTCTCTCATCCCACTTCTGTAGTGATGTTAGAGGCAGAGTGACTTTACTTTTTTGTGCTGGTGGGCTACAGTCTAGAAGATGGCACCCAGCTGACCCACCATATGGCTAGAAATACTGTCTCAGGAGAACTGTTGAACTGAGCAGCATCTATTAATGCATATACTAATGCATATACTAAACTTTCTGGTGCAGTTCTTTAAAAAAAAGTATAATGCAATGCATTCTTGTGTGTTAATACTTTTATCTGATAGTATTAAGTTTTCCTATAATCTAACTAAAAGAGCTGTATAGTCAAGTTATAGTTTTTACTTATGAAGGTAGTTACTCGTCAGATTCCAAAAACAGTAAAATATTAAACCACAGTTTTCTAAAGTCCCAGGAACAGTTGATTCCAAAGATTTTGTGGGTTCTCTGGTAATATATGCAGATGAATATGTGAATAAGGGGAAGGCTACAATTGATAAAAAGGAATGTTAGAAAACCTGGGAACTAAGTCTAGAGCAAGAACCTTAAAAAAAAAATGTATACTGCTCTCAGGGTGTTTACATTTGTTACCACAGTGGTAATATGGACATGACAAAGTTAGGTAAACTGAAGCTAGTTTTATCAGTTGAGATATGGAAATAGAAAGATATCATATCAGTGATACAAGGACTACTGTGTGTCTGTGCTACATGAAGCAAGAGGAAATCCACACTCCTTGTATAAATATGGGAGCATTTTACCTAATATCTTGTTTATGTCAGATGAAATATTAGAAAATACATTATAATCAACATAAACTTTAACTGAATTTGCACCGAACTGGCATTTTTGGTTTGAGTGCAATTTTATATTTTTAGTTTAGCTGTATTTGACTTGCCTTTTTTATATATTCTTCATGGCAGTGGATTTGAAATTTTGTTCTAGTGGAAGTTTTAAAATCGCTATTTGAACTACAAGTTCATATCCATCAGAAAATGTTTGTTAATGCAAAAATAGTAACAACTTTTAAGAGTATAAGAGCAGTATTTCAATAAGTTCTTGAGCTAAGACGTTGGGGGGGATTGCAGTGGATGTACTGTGTGGTTCTGACAGCAGCAAGCTGAAGTACATTTTCAGACCAATATTTATTTGATCTGAACCATACATTTAAGTAGCTTTAATTGCTGTGCACGCGTGCATTTGTGTGTGTGTGTGTGTGTGTGTGTGTGTGTGTGTGTGTGTGTGTGTGTGTGTGTGTGTGTGTGTGTGTGTGTAGCTCTCAGTTAGATCAGATTTTGGCTCATATTTTGGGCATGAAAAGTGGCTTCCTGACAAAATGTTTTGCAGTAATCATAAAACACTGGGCTTTGTGTCTTTCAGAAAAAGCTTGATAATGCAAAACCTATTGCACTATCAGCTTTCTAGGCATATAAGAAAATGCAGTATGTAAAACATCAAAACTAAAACAAATGAAGCAGGAGCACTTCAGGCAAACAAATGAGTATTCACAAAATGCACAGAAGCTGGCTGGAGGACTGCTACTTTAATTAAGATAAAATACCAAATATAAAAATTGTATAAAAAGATGAACGGTTTTGCATCAGTAGACATGTGCTTCATCAGATCTAAAAAACATTAAACCAAGTCGGTATAAATACATCAAATCACCAATCATAATTTTAATGACTTTAGCTTAAGCACAGGTTTTAGAGGGATATAGTCATTTAACCCTGGAGAACGTAATGTTTCTGCTTGTTCTCTGAAGAAACCTAGTGAGTATATACCAGTGAATCCTCCACTCCTTGAAGCTTTTAGTAAGAGGATGAAATTTATGATTATTTTAATTAGAGACAGAAACATATTTTGTGTAATTTGACTAAAGTAAAATATGAAGCTCTTTGTCACTTAATTGCATGAGAAGGCCTTTATATACGTCCTGCAGATAAAAGGGTTGGACATATGTAAAGTTTTAGTTTTGCTGCTCAATTTTTTTTTTTGGGGGGGGAACATGGCAGAAGGAGGAGAGATAGAATTGGATTATGTTCCTCTTGTTCTTGATAGAAATAGAATTCTTGGTCGATTGGATCATGTTTTGAGTGTGAGTGATAATCCACTGCTTTTAATAGAAGAGATATTTTGAATTCCTAGGCACAAGATATTCCAAGAACTCAATCGGAAGATTTTAAGAAGACTCAGATGGTTAGAGAATAACCTCTATAAGTTTAAAAGGTTACAATGGCAGAGAATACATCTTTAAGCCTGCCTTGAATTAAAAGTGATTCCGAGGGGACTACATGTGTGTTTAAAATGCCCACTTATGGTAATGTGTTTGCTGAACTTCTGAAGGAGAGGCAGGTTTTGAACCTAGAGATTAGCTTTAAATATATGGAAGTATTAACTAAATTCTTTAGACCTACTGAGGATGATGTACGGACTGAGATAGTCCATGATTTAGAACATTTCAATAATTTATTTGATGCCTCTGACTATGCATGAAAATTAGATGATTTACTTTCAGATGTTTGTACTTACAAGAAACATCTCATTGAAGTTAAAAACAGGAAACTAGAAAGAGACGTTTCTGATTTTAAAGGGGGTAGGATTTTTTTCTTGGCCAAGAGCTACTCAGAATGGGTGGAATTGAGAGAACAACATGAATGAGTCCACTGATGTAATGGTATCCAATCGACCTATTGGCTTGCTGTATGATAATGAGAGGTGTGCTTCTGACTCCCCTCGGCTTATACAATCAACGGAGAGCCTGCAGCTTCTGAGATCGTGTGAGAAATGTTTGGAGCCATCCATTTCTGAGTCTAATGAGCAGGTTAGTGCCAATTTTTTGGTACAGCAAACTGAGAGTTCATTGGACTCATTGAATACTGACATTAGAGATGCAAATGTTTCTGCTAAGGTACAGCCTTTTTTAAAGTAGTAACTGCCAGAACCTGTGAATTTGCTGAAGCAGGAAGTTCTAAGGTGCAGTCATACAAGTGGCTCTACAGTAACTTATGGTCATCCATGGGGGGGGGGGGGGGGGGCATAGATGTTGTCAGCTTTTATGTTTTTTTTTGGCAGCATATTTTGGTTGCTTATCTTTGAGTATTGCTTACTTTAATTTTTGATAATTCATACATCTTCAGGAAACAAGTGATCGGTTACCTGGAACTTGATAGAAACCACTATCGCTGGAAAACACCACATGTATCTATATTTTGAAGCTTTCAGTACTGCAATGAGCAACACAATTAATACAACATCCTCTCTAATGGATGACATCCTGTCCATCTGTGAACTGGTAAACATTTATATGCAAACTGAATTACTTTAATTCCTGAAACTTACATTGTAGGCATGATCACTATGGACTGTGAATGAGATAAAAAATTACTGTGTTTCGCAAAGTGACTTGATGGAGAGAGAACTTTTGTGTTTTTTTAAATGTTTACAACTAAGAAAGGGGAAAGAAAATGATGGTGTCCAATATGGGTGTGCAAGGTCAACTTCCAGGTGAGTGATACATGATTTGAATTGTCTGTCTAATGCCAGAAATTAAGAAAAGTCAAGGCTATACAAACTCTATCACTTCTAATTTTGTATAGTATGAAGATGGTTCTAACACATGTACTTTACAGTTATGCAAGCAGTTGGAATTTTAAGCCCTAGTTGGGCAAACTGTCTTGTGTGGTTAGTTGTAATTGCAAGACTTCATTGGGCAGACAGTTTTAATGTAAGATTTTAGAGGAGGTTTATGAAGACTTCAATTTTCAATCCCAATATCTCTGACTTTACAAATTTATTTTAATGGGCAGCCTGGAAAAGGTCTAAAATAGAAAAGGAAAATCTCAGAGAGAATTGCAGGTGGCTGGTTTACATGCTTCAGTAGTGTAATTTATGCAGCCTAATCAGACTTTAGACAGCAATCAGTTGCAAGATAGGGATTGTGAAATGCTTCAAGAATCAAATTTTTCTGAGTTGCCAAGCAATCCTTTCAGACAAAGTGAGAGTGACAACTGCTGCACTCCTCACTGGTGGTTGAGTGTCTCAGGGAGTGTGAAACTGCTTATTCAGTGTCAGGGGCAGCCATTGAATGTGATATTTCTGTGTGTTAAGAGCTAGAGGTAAGTCATGCATCTGACCAAGAAGTGGACACTGTAGGAAGAATATGATAAGGAAGTAGATCCAATAATACATAATAAGGAATATCTAAAAATGTATAGTGACCCAGCTAAATGGCCATATCCCAAAGATGACAAAGTTCACTGTTTGTTAATTGCTGCAGGGTCTGTTCAAATAATGAAACATAATTTCCCCTATGATGATCACCACAGAAGATTCAATCCCATCTTTTATAATAAAAAACTTACAAATGGTGAGACAGTCACAAGGTCTTGGTTGGTGTATTCCAAAAGTAGCAACTTAGCATTCTGTTTCTGTAGCAAGCTGTTCAGCTATTCACAGGTAGTTACCCTATCTAGTACAGGAATATGTGACTAGAAACATTTTGTACAAAAGCTTGTAGAACATGAATGGTTTGTGAAGCAATTAAGAAGCGTCTGCAAAGTGGAGTGACTTGAGCTTGGGGCTTGTGAACAGTTCTTCCATTGATAATCACTGGGAGAACATGATACAGTCTTTAAAAATACTGGAGAAGTGTTCTAGAAAGACTGCTTGCAATCGGTCAGTACTTATAACATAACTTGACATTTACAGGCAGTGTAGATAGTATTTTTACAGGTAGTAATGGTAATTTTCTTAGGTTAATGCAGCTGTTGGGCAAGTGTCATCCAGTAATACAATCTTTGTCATATCAGTATTGCTGAAATTCATGACAACTATTTGGGGGAAAACCATTCAGAATGATTTGATAATGTTAATGTCTAGGTCTGTCCAACAGAGTATTTAGCAAAAAATAAGAGACGTTAAGTACTACTCCATTATATTGGATTGTGTACTTGACTACAATAAAGAACAAATGTCACTGACTGTCCGTATTGCTGAATACAGCTAAAGTATTGAAGTCTAGGACTTTCTTTCCTTCTTCCAGTTCAGCGATACTATTGGTTTTTTGACCGATTTTATCTTAAGTGAACTTAGAAGTTTGCTAATTTTACTAGAAAACTGCAGAGGTCAGGGGTATGACAATGGTTCTAATATGAAGGGAAAACAATCCAGTGTTCATAGGTTCATAGGTTGATACTAGGCTATCTGCCCTAGGACATTTATAAGCCTAGCCAGAGTGTGTTTGGCTTTCACCACCCTTCTTAGATTAGTTGTCTCTGCCTCTGTATAGTAGGTCACAGAAGATAGCCCATTTAAGGTTAGTTTACCGTGCCTCTGTCTAGCAGTGACATAGAAGAGATCCCAGGGGTAAATTTACGATCTCCCATCCAAACCTCAAGATTCTTCTTGAAGAGGGTCATTGAGGGGCTCTGTATGACATGGATTGGGATTTTGTTCCCGAGTGAGGGGAGCATCTGGGATATGAATCTGTCCCTCCAGCATGTTTTATTTATTTCTGTGCCGAGGTTTAAGTCACTGTAGCGTGTAGTTCTGATGGATTTGGATTTCTTGAGGTGGAGCATGTCCATTAATTCTGAGTTGGACATGGCTTTATACGTCAGCCACAGATCGCCTCTGAGTAGGCAGTAAGCAACTGAGTAGAGCTGGAGTTTCTTTAGCCTAACTGCATAGGGCATCTGTTTGAGTCCCTTGATCCTCTTGGTGAGGTACTTTTGGGGTCTTTCTAGTTGTAGCAGGTGTTGGGTAAGGTACATCCCAATTGGGGCATTGTATTCAATTATGGGCCAGATGAGTGATGAGTAGAGGGGCACAATGACCTCTCTTGATCTAGATGTGAACCCCTTTTTGATAAGGTAGGCTATATAGAATGTCTTTCTAACCACTTTGGCAATGTGATTGTCAAAGGAGAGGTTGCAATCTACTTGGGTCCCCAAATCCCTAATTACTTCTTCCGTACTTAATGGATTACCACCTATGTGGTAATTTGTGAGCACTTTGTTTTTCCCAAAGGGGATGACTATGCACGTTTTGACATTTAGCTTTAGGCCATGACTCTGGCACCAGTTATCCGTCTCTGTGAGATCTTTTTGCAGGATGCTTGTGTCAGCCGGCGAGTCGATTATGGCCCCCAGTTTGCAGTCATCTGCAAACTTTGTCAGCCATAGTTCTTCTGTGTTAGCCTGTACCTCAGAGAAATATATACCAAACAAGAGAGGTCCCAGGACTGAGCCTTGTGGGATGCCACTTGTAACTGGTCTAGAGTCTGACATGGCACCTGCAATTCTGACCATGTGGGTTTTATCCCTAAGCCAGTTTGGAACCCATCTTGTGACATAGGGGTTGATATTTAAGCTGGTGAGCTTATTTATGATGCCCGAGTGGGGTATTGTGCCGAAGGCTTTTGCAAGGTCAAGGTAGGCTGTGTGGACTACCTTCCCTTCGTCTATGGCCTTGGTGATTGTTTCAAAGACATTGACCAGGTTTAAGAGGCAAGATCTGCCCTTAACAAAGTCAAATTGGGTAGGATCCAGTGTTTGGAGGTTCCCGATGTCTTTGTTTATGAGTTCCATGATGATACGCTCCATAGCTTTGCAGACCAGACTAGTTAGGCTTATAGGACAATAGTTTCCGGGGTCCGTTGTGGCACCACCTTTATGGTGTGGGACCAATGTTGCTGTACCCCATTCATTGGTACATATCCTGTTGTAAGGCTGAGACTGAACAGTGATTGTAAGTGAGGGTTCAGTTCTTCTTGGAGCTCATATAAAACGTAGCCTGGGACACCATCCGGTCCCACTGATGCTGTGTTTTTTGCTTTGGAGAGGGCAGCTCTCACCTGTGCATCTGTGATGTCAGGGAGGCTACACTCTGTTGGGATAGTCATTTGCTCATTTGGTGGGGGGGGGGGGGAGTTTGCACTGAACCTGTCAGCCAGGATGTTGGCAATGTCTGTGGGCTCAGTGTATTTTTTGTCATTTTGCACTAACTCAGAGCATATCTGGGAGTTTCCACCCAGGTTTCTGACATAACTAAAGAAAGCCTTGTGATTATCTTTAGCGTCTTGTGCAATTTTTCTTTCGAAGCTAGCCTTAGATTATTTTATGAGGGAGCGTAGTTTCTTGCTAGTACTGATCAGAGTTGCCTTCCCTTTCAGGGATTTTGCTCTATCATGTAGTAGCTTCCTCCTTCTGTTGTACAGCTTATTTATGGCTGGTGTCCACCAGACAGGTCTCTTGCCTTTGGAGGAGTGTGTCTTGGTTTTATTTGGGATAGCACGCTCCATGCATTCCTGTAGGTATCCATAGAATGCGTTTGTAAATGATTCTGCAGTTTGGGACGTATTTTCCACTGGCCCTGGGGCTTTGAAAGATTCCACCTCAGTTTTGAGAAGTGGGAAGTTTGCTTTTGAGAAGTTTTTGACCATGGTTTCCTTTGCTGGGGTTGGGGACTGGATACGGATGTCCATAGTGATTAATTTATGGTCAGATCTTACCAATGAGGGGTATACCTCTGGTATGGAACATAGAGCCCCCATGTTGGTGATGATCAGGTCCAATATGTTTTCCACTCTTGTGGGAGTGGTGACCAGTTGTTCCATAGCATTTGAGTTTATAAATTCTAGGAACCGTTGGGCTAGGGTGTTGGGGCTTGAGTAGTGCTCCCAGTCTATGTTTGGGTAGTTAAAGTCACCCAATATAATGGTGTTTGGAGAGACCTTTATATTCTCTAGTGTCTTCAGGAAAGCCGAGTGGGGTTCCTGAGTTTGGGAGGGTGGTCTGTAGCAGGCTGCAAACTGGAAGGCAGTTTTGCCCACTGTTAGTTGCACATGGGTGGACTCAGATGCTTTGTGCAGTGCCACTAGCCTGGAGGTGTGGGTATCTTTGATGAATATGGATAGTCCCCCTCCTCTTGTTGTTTGGTCCGAGTTTTGGGGCCGAAAAGCATGGCATGAGGTATAGCCTGGTAGTGCTGCGGTACTCTCGGGAGATTTGAACCAGGTTTCTGTAACTGCACAGATATCTATATTCTCCATACTGAGGAGAGCCTTGAGTGCATGCATCTTGAGGTTTAGACTTCTGGCGTTGAGCAGCATTACCCTTAGTTTCTTTTTCCTTGTGTTGTCTAAGGAGGTGGGTTTGTCTTTTGTGCCTTGCCTAAAAAAGGCACTATGGAGGTGGCAAGAGCCTTAGCCAGTATTCAAAAGCCCAGGGGTGACAGGTGCAAGCCGTCCCTAGCGAAGCAACGTGGCTTGTCAAGCATGTCATCCCAGGCTGACAGACACTGGTTCCCCTTTGAGTGACACCAATACTTTAGCCAATTGTTGAAATTGACCATTTTGTCTTTATACAGTGGTATCATTCTTGGTGAGGGTAAGATGCTACTCAAGGTCAGGGTCGTACCGGCCTGGGCCACATGATCAGAGAGCTCCTCTATGTCTCTTTTCATGTAATCCAGGGAGGTACATCTCAGGTCATTCACACCAGCATGGACAATGACAGAGTCATATTTGTACTTGCTTTGGAGTGACCTGAGTGCTTGTGTTATGTGGCGGATCCTGGCACCCAACAGGCAGCTTACAGTGACCTTCTCCTTGTTCAGCCTGGTGAGAGGGACATCAGTGTGTCTGACAATAGAGTCACCTATTACAAGTGTATTAGGTGTGTTGTTTAGCCTTAAGGGCTGTGACTGTGTGGCACACTAACTTTGTGAACCATGTGATACGTGGGTATTGTTGTGGGGTAGCAGTTGCTTGGATGTCTGCTTTGGAGGTCTCTGTTGCTTGGGCAGATTTTTATTTAGAGCCTCAGAGTATGTTTTTGTGTGTTTATGTGTTTGGTTTGCTGTTGCGATAGGTCTATGTGAGACTGGATTTGTGGTGTGTGTGATTACCTTCTCCTCCAGACCGACCATGCCAGTACTATGTTGAGAGAGCTCAGCCTCCAGTTTGGCTATATAGTTGCATCTCTCACATATATTTGAGTTTGTTGGGAAGAGGAGAGGGTGGTCTGTGTACATAAGGCAGTTGTAACATTGCCTCAAGATTCCCATATTCACCAGCTGGACTGGTGAGTAAACCTGAAACTGACTTTTGGACATGCCAGAATAGTATAAGGAATTACTTTTTGACTTGATCAAAAAGGACCAATAGGGAGCCAAGTACTTAAAGGGAGTATAAGAGGGTGTAGTGCTTTAGTTTATTAGTGCTTACTTATAAGACACTTATCCTAGCTACTGCTGGGTTTTAGAAGGAAAATAGAGTGCTTACTTTGAGATTTGGAACAGTTCTAAGGGAAAAAGTGAAGAGCAGACTTTGTGGAGCCGTGAATAGTTTAAACCTGATTAAGTGGTGCTGCCCAATGCTGCGCTATGCGCAAAAACGCGCAAAAGAGGGGTTTAAGAGAGGGTGATCAAGGAGTTTGGAATTGACCCAAAATGGCCAATAAAACTACAGTTTCAGGCAAGAATCTTTTTTGTACTGTGTGACAGTCACAGTCTCAATCTAGTAGATGGTGATGCTGCAAAATTATTTTTTTTAGTAATCTTCAATGAATGTACACTCAATTTACATTATCTACACAGATGTACAAGACAGTTCATGATCATGTCTCAAGTTTAAGTGTAAAATCATTGTGTGAGACTAGGCGGCAGTGTAGGCCAGACAGTGTAAAGGCAGTGTGACAGTAAGTTGGTGCAGTTTGTGATGCCTTAGTTTTGGTAGCAGAAATTACAAAAGCAAAATATCCTAACGCATATTCTGAAGCAGCATCACTAGTAACTATGACAAGTTTGAAGTTTTTAATATCACTCATGCTCTCTTACGTTATACTAGTAAATGCTGGGCAAGTCAGTAAACTTTTGCAAAGCTCTTTCATGCAGACTGATAAGGCAGTGATTCTGCTTGATAAACTGAAATGGTTTTTAACTGAATGCAGGGCCACTGGGTATGAAAAGGCAAAGCTGACTGCTAGTGAATTAGCTGAAGAACTGGATGTAGAACTGAAGTTTCCTGATGTGAATGACGTGAGACCCAGGAAAAAGAGGAGGCTTTTCAGCTATGAAGCAAATGATGATTGTCTGATTAATGCTGAACACAATTTTAAAGTTAACTTTTCTAACACTCTTGTCAATCTTGCACTATCGTCAGTGGAGGGCAGGTTTACAAGCTCACAACTCATAGTGTTGCTTTTGGGTTCCTCTTCAAAATACCGGAAATAACAGCAGTTATTGAATAAAAAATGTTTCTCCTCTGCAAAGATTTACTGAAAGTTTTAACCCACGATGTTTCTACTGATATCATTGCAGAGTAGAGCTGTTTGAAGAATTAAAAACTCTTTGTTATATTATACAAAAGGGATTATCGGTGCTGGATGTCATTAATTTAATGAAAAAAAAAGGGTTAGTTGAGACATTTCCATAGGTAGTGGTAGCTCGACACATTTTTTAGCATTCCAAACTAAAACTAATAAAAATATATTTAAGAAGTAAAATCTTACAAGAGAGACTTGTAGGTTTAGCTATGATTTAAATTAATAATGCAATATTTTGCCAGCTGGACTACAGTGATATAATCATAGCTCTCAACTGTCCAAATTTCCACTGAATATCCAGATTTTTGCCTCATACTTTTAGTCTGTTCCTAATAAAATTTGTGATTTTCTGGATTTTTGCTGCACATTTGTGATGATCAAATTCATTAAATAATGACAGGCATTTGCATTTCAGACTTCATATCCTTCAGAAAAATGCATGGTAACACAATATCTTTTATTCTAACAGCTTTCTAAATTTATAAGAGCAATATTTAAAATGTGCCCCTATTTTTAAAGCTGTATCCCCTCATTATTTTTGAATTTGTCCAGATTTTTTGTTTTAAGAGATTGAAAGCTATGGATATAATTGATCAATTTGCACAGTGCAAGGCACAAAAAGTGGAGCTTTAGTGAGTGGTTATGTTGAAATTAAGCAGGGAGTAAACAAATTAAGCATGATTTCACATCTGACATACAAAGCAATCAAATTCTACAGTAGAAGGCATAGGAGTTCTGTAGAATGTGTACTGGATCAATGTTCTGAAGGAATGCAGGAAATGGAATGTCAGCTCCTGAGTTACTATAAGGAAGAACAAAGTATTGTCCTCTATCCACTGTTTTCTCTTCCACTATAACTAGCTTACCAAAATGGCTACAACAAAGTTCAATATAACCCTGTTCTGAACATTCATCTGCTAATATATTTCAGCATGTTTCATGAAGTTGTAGCTGCATAAAGCCAACAGTGACATTGTCAGTTCTTAATAACTGTTTTAATTATCAGGAACTGCAACAGTATTTCTAGTTTAAACTAAAGTCTAATGAACAAATATAAAACTCACTGTACAATTTTTCAGCCAATTGTCTTGAATGTTCCTGTGAAAATTGCATTTGGTAATGTGCAACCAGCATCCAGCAATTAAACATTTTATCAATCTGAAAATATTGAAGTGTTTATTTACATACAATCTTGAGAACGTCTATTAGCAAAAGTGCCTTTAAAAGTTAAACATTTCACTGTCAAAACATTGCATATAGAAATGTATATCAAGCAGCCAGCAATGGAATAAAATCATTAATCTGAAAATATTACAATGTCTTTCTTTAACATGAAATGTGCCAACTAAAAATTGTCTAATATATTCCAATTACTCGGTGGACCTGACAGTGTTATTGAACAGCAATGTACTGAACTCAGTTCAATTCAAGATATCACATCTTTCAAGCTTTAGTCCATAATGGATAAGAAACTTTCTATTGTCATCACACAGACTGACAAGACAATTCTGATAAATCAGCTGGCACAGTTGGTAAGTTATTCATTTATTATTATATGCAAAGTTCAAGACACTAGCAGTCACTAACATACCTGTTAAATGTTCAGATTTTTGCCTCCTACTTTTGTTCTGTTACTCATAAAATTTGTGATTTTCTGGCAAATTAGTGGAATGATCTGAGGACTGAAATCACTAAATAATGAATTACATTTGAATTTCAGACTTCCAGTTCCTTCAGAAAATGAATGTTGATATAGACCCTGTTATTCTAGCAACTTTATGTTTATAAGAACAATATTTAAAATCTGTCCCTATTTTTGAGCGTTTGTCTTCCCATTTTGCCAGGCTTTATCCAGAATTCCAGTACAAAGAGATCAAAAGGTATGGCCACTAGCAGTAATACTGCTTTCCTTTGAGGCCACAGGATCAGCACAGAATTTCAGCTACAGCACCAGATTACAATCTGTTGCTGACATTGAAGTATCTTGACTCGATGGCTGGCCTGTCAGGAGCATAAAGCACACATCATGGTACATACACTGTTTATATAATGTGTAATATTAAAGCCAAAGTCCTGCTGACCACAGATTTGACACTATGCCAGAGTAAATGACGCATTTAAGTTCTACCTCAGATAAACATGAATGCACCTTGTACAAAGCAATACATGTGGTAAGTCTACAATGTTTAAAGGTAGAACATTACTATCTGTCACGACTGCAGATAAGAAACTCTTAAAGGTACAACAGATAAAGCAGGTTTACTATTAAAGGGAAATTCCATTTCACTTGACGTTTAACTACATCACAAGGTTCTTTTCTTCCTATAGTATGATAAAGCTTTTACTGATTTTCATGCATTAAAATAATTGAAGTAAAAAACCAGGAGTGGCTTTCATGGGGAGTGACCTACCAGTGGGTGTGACTCAAAGAAGGTAGCATGGTTGGGGATAAAGGGGCGTAGAAGCACTACCTCACCTAGGGTGCTATTTCAGCTAAGGCCAGCCCTGAATAGCAGGAGATCAAGACAGAGCTGTTAAACTACTTTCTCCTGCAGAAGGGAGAACTTATGCTGATTTGCAGGTGCTTCCAATGTAGTCACAAAGAGGCAGGATAGCAAGTATGGTAGATGCACAGGATAGACAAACTAACAAAACACAAAGGGAGCCAGCACCTTGGGAGCATGAAGATTTATTAAGAGAACCAGACCGGTTTCAGCTTATAGCTTTCACCAATGGTACATAACATAAAGATGTATGACAACTGCAATATATACTCAGTGTCATTAAAGACCAATGACATCATTTCCTGTCTAAGGAAAAACTGGTCTAATACTAAATAATGAATACAAAAAGAAAATACAAACAACAATAGATTCTATACATATTTACTATTTTTCTTTTGTTCTTTTTTTCTTCTCATTATTTTACTACTTTCTTTTTGGGACAAACCCAAGAATTGTTAATGGATTCATAAATAGTATCAAGTCCTATGAAGAGAAAGGAAAACCCTACAGTTTATCATTTAATCCAGGTGGGAATAAACCCCCTAATTTGGCAATCCATTTCCTTTTCTTCATGTTTAGTATACTATGCCTCCCCGTTTTAAATGACCTGTTGCCTGGTATTTTGTCTATGACTGTAAAAGTAAATTTAGCCATATGATGAACCAGTGTGTATCTATATAGAGCATTGGTGGCTCTTGCATTCCTAATGGCTCCTAAATGTCCTGACATTTGAAATTTGAATTGTCTAAATGTTTGGCCCACATAAAAGACATGACAAGTGCAGGTGGCCAAATATATAACCCAATCCGTTCTGCAATTAGCATAAAAATTGATGTACAGCTGCCCAGTATTTTTACTGGTAAAGGGTTTGGTTTTAAAGACATATTTGCAGAATGTACAGTGTCCACAAGGTAAGAACCAACAAACCTCTCCCTTGTTAATGTAGTTTGATGCATAATGTTCTTGTAATGAAAGAAATGGGACCCTAAGGTTTTACCCCACCTGAAGGAAAATGAGCATTTGTCCCCCAAAAGGTCACCCAATTGTTCACTGGCCTTCAAAATATTCCAATGTTTGTCAATAACATCAGTAATAAAGGCTGTGTTTCTGCCAAATGTAGTGACCATTCTCAAGGTATCCTTATTCTCCTTCCTGGGTGTATGTTTGCATTCTAACAAGGTACCCCTGGATTGGTTGTTCATTCTCAAGGTATCCTTATTCTCCTTCCTGGGTGTATGTTTGTATTCTAACAAGGTACCCCTGGATTGGTTGTTGGCCCAATGCACGGCTGAGTTCACATCTGTTTGCTAAATTCAGATTTTTTCCCAGCAGCATCTGTTACTTGCATATGATACTGCAGTATCTTTCAGTGCAGTGACAGTTTTGACACTTCAGGAAGAAGGTGTATGTCTTTGTGGGGAGGCAGAGGTGTTGGAAGATGCTGAAGGCTGGGGGGGGGGGGCAGAGGTCCAAAGGGGTATTCAGGGACCTGAAAAGGGAATTTTTTTCCTTTTTTCTTATACTGTTTATTGTGGTTAAAGATGCGCACATATGATATGTGTTGAATAGCTGCATATACACCCAACTGTTGTCGCATTAAGAACAATTCCACATAAATTTCATAGGAAAATTATAAATAAAACTGTCTGTCATCCCCTCATTCCAGGTGTGAATGAGACATGTACTTTCACCTGAATGTGTGGCTTTTCATTTTACCATTCAAAATGACTGCCTGTGTACTAAAATCCTGACTGAGTAAATGAAAAGAAGACAAGTTTTAAAAGACAATATTAAATTCTGCCATCTGTGTGTTATTTGGGCATTGTAACACTTAAACTACATAGTGGTGAACAACAATTGCAATTGTTATATGGCATAGACTCTGTTACTATTTCTGGTCATAGTCCAGACAGCATAGTGTACACTTTATATTGTGAAACTGGATATCGTGAAGACAGGTTTGTAATTTCAAAATTTAGAATAAAAATTATACACTGAGCTGTCAGCACTATAGTCAGAAATAGGCCAAAACCAGAGTCCATGCTTCTGTTTCCACTAGTACATCCTAGAGTGTTGGGAACAATAAATGCTGGCTTCTGAGTTTGATTAAAATAACATACACACATAGGCACAGCCACAGACTTTGCTACTTAAATTGGGATTGTGAGTTTTCTGTCCAACTGTAGAAATAATATTGAAATAAAATGCAAATCTGCATGTAATTATTTTGGGTTGTAGAAAAGTACAGTTGTGCAGGTAAATTTATTATAACAGTAGATGTCCAAATGATCCCTGCTGCAGTAGCCTAAGTTATATGTTTCATAGCCTGCAAAGCTTCAGGGCACCTTCCACTCACCCAAACCATTAGCTTGAGTTGAGCTAACTAAAAAGACAGGTTTCAGTGCCAAAACCTTTAGAGCTTTCATGCCAACTGAGCAAAGGAGTCTGAGCAATGAGGAGACATTGCTAGGAATGACAAAAAAAAAAAAAAAAAAAAGCCTACACACTGGAATAAAATCACACCAAAAACAAGGGGGAGGGGGAAGAGTGGATGAAGGGAGTGGCTACTACTGCAGCAGTGATCATTCAAACATCTACTGCCTGGTAAATTTATTTACACAACTGTATTATGTTCTTCATATTGATCACTGCTGTGATTGTCTAAGCTGTATGGGTAGATAAGCGTCGCTTAGAACAAATGAGAGGTAGAAGATCCAGGCAGTCAGTTAAAGGTGTTTGGGGTTGGGATGTATGAAATGTCCCGGTTCTTTTTTTAAACAAGAAACATCTTTATTAAATTATCACTTATGACATAGGCAATCATATATTTATATAAATGAATACAAACCATATTGACATATTTTCAGTTGCAAACATTATATATCAGTTATAGTCTATTCAGTCATTGTCAGTCAAACATTAAAAAGTTCATTCAATTCCTGCCTTCCCTTAAACCTCATTCCTCCTTAAAAACATTATTCTGCATGTATTGTTCCCAACATTCCTATTTTTTTCCATGTAATTTTCCCCTCCCCTTTTCTAAAGCTCCTAAACTGGTTTTATCTCTGTTACTATATTTATTACTTCTAGTACAGTTGGTTTAGACTTTAGTTTTAATTTTCTAATAGATGCTTTTTTGGCAACCACAAGAATTAAACTCAGCAAAGCCTTACTATGTCAAGGCAATTCTGATTCTGCATCATAGATGAAAAAAAATAATTTCCTTAGTTGCACTAATTTGCTTACCCAGTATTTCTGAATGAGTAGTCTGCAGGGAATTTTAAAAGTCAACTCATTACAATCTGAAAAAAATATGTTGAAAAATTACCTCTTTCATCTCTGTTCTTGTGTAACATGATCCAGTCTGTGAGGAAACTTTCTGGAAATTGCCCCTGCCGAATTCCAAAAGTAGGGATAAACACTGTTGCTTGGGCCAGAATGGAGTTACCACAATGTTATTGGGGGATTCCTTCTGAATCTTCAGAATTGCCTTGAATATCAGAAAGGGTAGAAAAGCATACAGGAATATTCCTGTCCAAGGAAAGGAAAAGGCATTTATCCAGGTCTTCTTAAATGAAGTCTTGGAGAAGAATTTTGACAGCTGACAGTTCATTGGGAAGGCAAAAAGGCCTTCTTGAGGAAGCCGCCACAGAGGGATCAGAGCTTGGAAGACCCCCAATCTAGTCTCCATTCATGAAAGTCTGCTTTGTCCTGCCCAGCTTATCTGACATACAATTTTGCTCTGCCAGAATGTAGGAAGTAGATTCTGCTGTAAAACTATATCACATGATAACATGTCTAGTTTGCAAAAAGAGTAAGACCTGGTTTTCCCTCACTTTTTTATGTACCACATCACTGTGTTATTGTCCATAACAACCTGATGTGGTCCTGTGGATCAAAGGTGATTCATAGAGTTGAGTGTCTCGATAAGGGCAAACGTCTCCTTTACATTTAGGTGCTTGTGTCTGTCTTTGTTGTCCTCATATACATTTATGTGCAGGTGTCAGTGTTTGTTGTCGCAGACACTTTGCATTTTTATCCCCCTAGCAAAGTGCAAGATAACTGTGGTGACTGATTGTTTTGGAGCATAAGGGGAGAGGGGGAGAGACATGAATTCAGGGTACTTGATGTCTCCACCAAGTGATTTCTCTTCTCATACATCCCAGAACGGGAATCTGAAAAAGATAGCAGTTGTTCGTGCTGGGACCAAACAGACTTCAGATACCATTGTACCTTTCTCATGTGGAGTCTTTCCAGAGGTATTATGATAATCATAGATGCCATGAGACTCAGAATCCTGAGGTATTCTCTCCATCCCTTGCCCATTAAGGGGACCCTAAACAGTTGCAGAAGACATTACTAACCACCAGTCCACATTGGCCGTATGTGTAACACCAGAGTGATCAGGGGAAAAACCCTGGAACAGATGTAAATGGAAATATATTTTTTTCCTGCGGAAGAAAATCTCTTTGTATAGAGGTTTTCTTGGAATCCCAGCCTGCATGTAAGCTCTCTCACCAAAGAGAGAGATTCCTGAAACTTTCAAAGAGCCTGTATAGATAAGCAAGACATCTAAACATGGAAAAATGTGGATACCATGTAGCCTGCAATGTGCTGTAACTGGAGCTAGAAACTTTGTGAACACTCTTGGGGCAGCAGATAGCCCAACGAGTAAGGTAGAGAATGGATAATGTAATCCAGATACATAAAACCTTAAGAAATATCTGAAGCCTTAATGAATAGGAATGTGATGATAAGCATCTTTTAAATCTAAGATTAGCAAAAATAGGGAAGGAGGAGTAAGAGATTGTGTTGTGAAAGGATCTTGAACTAGGGCACTATCACAAACTGGTTTAAGAAAAAGGTCTATAACTGATCTCCAGGCATTTTCTTTTTTTGGCATCAGAAACATTCTTCAATGAAAACCTCTTCCCCACTGGGAAAAAGGAAGTATTTCTATTACCCCTCCCTCCCCGGATAAAGCATGTGCTATAGGACAGGAGGGGACAAAGGGATTTGTTCTTTGGATGTGGAATAATTCCCTCCAAAGGCAGGATCTCTTCCCATTGAGTCCCATTTGCCTGAAACAACCTGTTGCCAAAGAGAGAAAAATGGAGAATATGACTTTCTGAAAGGGATAAGAGACTGCCAGACTGGGTGGTGGAACAAGGCCCCTGACATACGCATTCTGACTTTTTTGACTGTTCATTGTTCTGGGGGGGGGGGTACTTCTTTCTTTCTTTTAGGGAACCTCTCCACCATTGTTTTTTAATGTCTGCTTACCAGCATATTGCTGAGATTGTTTGGTTTTGTTTCTTGCCATTTAGACAAGGGAACAAAACAACCTTTGGAAATTTTAGAGAGGGAGGGGTAAAGAAAATCTGAGAGATTCATTGTATATCATCATAACCCTCTTATTACATTTTTGATAAACTTTTCAGTAGTGGGAACACAATCTTTATCCAAAGATGAATTTAAAAGGTCATATATACATCCTGTAGTTCATTCTGAGAATAAAGCCAGGCAAACCACCTCAACACAGTACCAGTGACAGCCTCACTGGAGGCTACAGTTATAAATGCACTTTACATAACTAGTGACCTGAAAAATAAAAGAAACCAAACCACAAAAGCAGATTTTTCCTCACAGGGAGGAACTGCAGATAAAACATTCATCATATTTTTACAGTAAGTCACAATAAACTTCAACATATGAGCCTGACAACTCAAAATTATAAAAATTAAAGATGCAGAAGCAATTTTCCACAAACTTAAAAATTGTTTTAACATCTGTCAAAAGGGGAGGGATTAGAGTTAGAAATGTGTGGCAGCAGCTTGGATTAATTAAATCTATAGCTGCTATGTCATGTTTAAAAGACATATATTTTATTTGCTTTTTTAGGGATAGTAGGCGGAGTATCAGGAAAACTGCAGGCAGTGACACACAATTCCTCCAGAGCTGACAGAACTATGGAAATGGGTAAAGATTCTGGAAATTGATTTTATAACAGCTGATAGCATTTTCTGGGGGAATGAGAAACCTCAGTGTTCTCCCACTGAATACACTTAGACATTTTGGAAAAGTCTCAGAGAAAGAAAATCATTGATATGGAGATTTTGGTAACGTACTCTCCACCGAGTCTGAATCAGAATTCTGAGGGAAAAACTGTATCTGTTCCATCACATTCCTCCCTGGATTTAATTTCTTGAATCTCTTCAGGAAAAAAAGCATCACTTTTTCTTTTACTAGAAACCAGCTGATAAGAAAGAGCAATAGCCTGTACAAGACTCTGAGCTGGACTTAGTAAACTACTCCTGTCCATCGAAACTGGAGCAGGAGAAGCTATAACTTTAGTTTTCTGTTTCTTTCTGAAAGGAAATTTAAAACAAACAGATTTTAATGGCAGTAATAACTTCCTCAGGGATGGGCACTTTCCCTGTCCCTTCTTGCAGCACCAAAAAAAGTGATCCTCCCTTACCCACTAAGGGGAGTCCAATAGATGCAGAGGACATTGCTATCCTCCAGTGCATAGTGGTTCTATTTGCCACACAAAGGGATCTAGGGGAAAAGGATAGTGGTTTGAGGAACCAGCTTGGCCACAGCAGACTCTCTAACCTACATCTGACACAAATTACCAGCCTGCTGTGGTGGCAAACACCTTTATTGAATTGTCACTTAAGACATAGGAAAAATATACATTTATATAAAAGAAAACAAACCATGTGAGCCTACCACTCACCTGTACAGATTTTTGCAGAATGTCCAGATTTTTGTCTTATATTTTTGTTCCGTTCTTCATAAAATTGTGATTTTCTGGAAAATTAGTGGCAAGTCATTAACGATTGAATTTAGAAAATACTGACAGACATTTGAGTTTCAAACTTCATACCCTTCAGAAAATTCATGCTAATGCAAAACCAGTTGCTCTTTCAACTTTCTAAGTTTGTAAGAGCAATATTTGAAAATTATCCCTATTTTTGGGCCTCTGTCCCACTTTTATTTATGGCTTTGTCCAGATCTCTTGTTCTTCGAGGTTGAGAGGTATGCATGTGAGTAACTTCTACTAACTAAGAGTTATGCTTAATAATCTTTGAGATATAACAAAATATTTACTGAAAATTGCTCAGATAAAAGTGTGTTGCCTGAGCAGCACTAAGCACTCCAAAATATTGTTTCTTTGTGGTCAAAACTATCATACCTCCCATGCAGTGGTATATTATAATCACTTGAAGTTGCTGCTTCACAATAAAAAAGAGCTGGTTTCCTGATAGGATGAATTTATAAAGAAATGCCTCCTGCTATAATAAATTAGCTAAATTTGCCACCAATCTCTCTCATAGGACCCATCATTGTCATAACATAAAGCAATTAAACTGGTTTGAACTGCACAACTACCTAACATACTCACAACTAACCATAGCACACAAACTCATTCATCATACAGAAAAATGCCCTGCACTACAAAACTTATTACTGCCCTACTGTCCAGAAAGGGACCTTCGCTCTAGTAACAAATTCTTAGTACTTACAAAAAAGTCCAATAATGTTGCAGGAGAGTCACTCTACTCCCAATACATTGCTAAACTCTGGAATAGTATCCACACACAAATAAAACTCTCAGACAAACTCAGTAGTTTAAAACCACTGCTTAAACAACATCTTAACCAGTCCTGGTCCTGCACATGCTCATCACAAGGTTAAGACTTTGTGTGTTCACCAAACAATACTCTCCATATACATACTTGCAATCTTTCACTGAAATGACAAAACTATTTTTATACACAACTGCTGCCTGTATAATCCACTAATGCGCTTTCCCTTTAGTAACCTCCACCTCTGTAAAATCTTAGAATGTATAAATGTAGCTACAGTGTATAAATGCAAACATAAATTAACTACTCTGTATTTAACTGGAACTTAGTATAATGCAATGTAAGCAAATGGATGTTTTCCTCTCCGCTGAAAATGGATATTACACAGTCAGACTTCCCCAGTAAATAAAGACAAATAAAAAAATAAATAAATGCATTTGGTGAGTAATATTTGATGAATTTTACATTGCCAGCTTTTCTTTTAACTGAAAAAAAATTAATATTGCAATAAAATGAATAATTATTTTCCCTGAATAGCTGTGAATACTGCTCAACCCTTTAGTGCAAGAAATCTGGTTAAAGCCTAAAATAATGTTGGAACAAAGGGCCAAAAGTATGGACAGATTTTAAATATTGTTTTATAAACTTAAAAAAATCACTAGAATAACAGGGTTTGTGTTAACATGCATTTTCCGAAGGAAATGAAGTCTGAAACTCAAATGCATGTCATTATTTAGGGATTTCAATCCTCACTGATTTGCCAGAAAACCACACATTTTATGAGGGGAACAGACCAAAAAATATGAGGAAAAAATCTGGACATTCTGCACAAATCTGTACAGTTAAGAGGTATTCATGGTTTAAAGTTTAAAACGACTAATGTTCTCTGGGGTTTACTATCACATGTTCGACACTACTGTGGCCGAAAGTGCATATATCCAAAAAAATGTTTGGAAATCACAACAACGACCACAGTAAATGCCGAACTGATCATTTCAGTGAAGTTGAATGTCGAACATTTCAACTACACTGAAATTCTCTTAGCCGCTAAACATATTTTAACATGTTTTGCAGAAGGGGCAAGCCCCCCTGCACCCGCCCATGTGGGGGCTTTGCCCCCCACACACCCCTACTTATATATACAAACTCTGAGATCGCACTACACTGAGGAAAAGGTACATTACCCAATCCCCACTATAGTGCGATCTGCACTACACTGTCAAACCTTGCTATAATGGCTGTTTGCTATTAAGTTCAACAATATACTCGCACTGATGGTTCTGCTACCTGACTCATGCATACATGTTGATTGCATACAGTGTGATAGACTATGTGATTGTAAACCATTCTCTAGAGCACCCTCCCCTTATGTAGGAGTTTGATTCTGAACCCTGTGCACACTCATGCATGCCCACACTACTCACACTAGCAAACAGGCACTTGCTCACACTCACAAATACACATTCACTCACATGGAGTCATGTACATATACTCACACACTTGCATACATGCACTACCTCACACGTGCATGCTCGCACTCATGCACACTCACATATATTCATGTACTCACATACAGTCATATACACATACTCATACACTTGCATACACACACTCACACACACACTCATATATACACACATGTCCAAACACAGACACTTTCTCTTTTTCTAATGTTCCTGTTCTCTTTTCTATGGCAGAGCTTTCTTTATTTAAAAAACAATCTGAGCCAGGAGCTGGGGGCATAGTTCATGGCTTCATTTAAAGTGGGAGGGAACTCAGCTCTCCTCGACCTATAGTTCCGGCACCCTTTTAGTAAGGCTGTTTGTCAATTCATCTTAGATTATAAAAAGATACTTTGAAAAAAGTACTGCATTTTAGCTATTTTTTGGCTGCAAATGTGTAACTCCTTACTATTATGTAAAAGAGGTTCTGTGACACACATAAGTGATGGTCATACCAGAAAGAGAAAAGCAGTAGTCGTGTTGCAGAAGGTATACAAGATGACACTGGTTAACACTAATCCCAGTACATGTTAATGAAAAGGGAATACACCACTTCCTTATGTCTAGCAAAATTCATATGAAGCAGACTTGAAATGGATTATGGGAAAGATAAATACTTGAAGAAAAAAAAAGATTATGTTAAACTGTCAATACCCATGGAGGTTGTAATTAAAATGACAACTATGTATCATATTTTAATTTTGTTCTGCAGCTGCAGCGCCTTTTGTGTGGAGTCTGCATATCCTCCCCACGGTCGAATGATGTTAAAGACATGCAGGTAGGTGCGAGTGTGAATGGGCATGCCTTCATTGAAGGTTGGGCATCGGGCTAGCAACTTGGCACCATAAAAATCCACTACCAATCATGAGTGGATTGGAGTTTTGCTCTGGCGACCCCTAACTGGGAAAAGCCGAAAGTCTTTAGGAAAAGTAGCCACTCATTGAAGCATTTTGAGTTGCTTTCAAACAAAGCAATCACACAAAGTCAGGCTAATGAGGGAAGAGCAATTATTATTTATATTTTCCCACAGACAGGCCAGCATTTTTCTATGCTACTCTAATTCAGTTAGTTGATAAAGCAACAGGTTTTTGCAACAATAATTTTCAAAGGAATAAGAAGCATGGAATTCCAATGTCTGGAATTTTTCCTTATAATCCTCAGTAGTTTACCAGAAAATTAACACATTAAGGAGGGACAGCAAAACAAACATATCACATGAAATTGGGGAGGTTCTGCAAAATCAGGGGCAGCTGATTTGAAATATTTGGTGGTCTGCCAGTAACTGTATTTAAAAAAGAAAAAAAAAAAAGAAATTTATCTGACATTCTCAATAGTACTGCCTTCTATTCATGCCCTAGCTGTGAACAAATTAATTGACCTTTTGCTTCATGATCTAGCTGATTCAATGTCTAAGAAAATTGTGGAAAATGGAGCAGCAGGGAAACAAATTGAATACCCAAGGGCCTAGGGCATTACATTTCCTACACAGGGTGCAGCAGCTGTGCCATGTGCCATGTATTTATTTATTTACTTCTTAAAGTAAAGAAATGCTACATTTCCTTATTACAAGAAAATAAATAAATAATGGAAGATTACCCGTGCCACAGTAGTGGCAGTAATGTCCTAAATGATTGCCTAGTTCATCTGTGAGTAAGGGTAGTCATGCCTACTTCTTCAGTCATTGCCATTAATAGATTTCATATTTTCAGCAGTTTACTTACAGAATGGCCATGTTCATATTGCGATGACCCCTTAATGGCCTGTCTAGGGATATAAGACTAAAACAGATCACCATACTGTCATGAGTTATATCACAATAGCAGACTGAGGTGTTTCAGGATTGTTATTAGATTTTGGAAGATTAAAACTCCTGAAGCTTTTGTTTTGTAATATATTTTTTCTCTTCCTTGCGCTTGTTAGTTGGAATTTGACTTCCAACAGACTATCCAATTTTTTCCCATAATTTTGATTTAGCCTAAATTAAATATTCCATATTTATTTTCAGATTTTCTGCTTTACATTGGTTTCTGCCATTTTTTTTTGCATTGCTCATGTACTAGACACAATTTCTTCTAGTATGTAAATATTATCAAGACCACTGTTTTTTGTTTGGTGTGTGTGTGTGTGTGTGTGTGTGTGTGTGTGTGTGTGTGTGTGTGTGTGTGTGTGTGTGTGGGTGTGTGTGAGTGCGCTCGCATGTGTACGCGTGTGTGTGTGTGTGTGTGTGTGTGTGTGTATGCTGTGTTACATCTTAAAATTGTACATTTTAAACTTGCTAAACTCTGGTTAATCTGCCGCAGAAAGACTATGATATTCTATCTCAATTTGAAATGTATGGTGTCAAGAAGAATCTACTGACCATAGGCCAGCAAGACATGGCAGCTATGACAAATTTATTTTAATTTGCGCTGCTTCTATGCTGTGCTGGATCCAAAGTCTTCTTAAGACACAAAGTCTTGCTGGCTGTTTAATGCTGAAATCAAAGTCTAATTATCACAGTCTGTTAACCACAGAAACTTGCAGAATATACACTGAGGCAGCATCTGACTTTAAGAGCAGTAACCAATAAATAGCTTTTTATTAACAAACCACACACACTCTACTGTTAGTTTGTAGCATATATTTACAAAGTTTTTCTTCACAAACAGTAGAGATGATGACTTTCCTTTCTCCATACAATACCTCGAAATAAATGTGATTCTACCAAAATACCTCTAACATATCTGAATTAATACAGTTATATACAGTTCTAGTCACACACATAGATTTTGTTTCTTCCACTTGGTAGACTTTTCTATTGTCCTTTTGTGATTTACTTGTAAGCACTTTTGCTGATGTGAGGATGCCATTAACAGAAATCTGAAAGGAAACATCTGTACAAGCTGTTCTGCTGCTGTTCCTGTCTGTTAATGGATATTTGTAAACTGTTCTACAAACACGAGAAAAGCATATAATGCTTGCTTTCCAAAATTGCTTTTCTAGGCTTTTTTCTGCTGATTATATAAAAAGCCATGTCCATTTATCTATGAGGAATTACGTCAAGCTTTTCTTAATACTGTGACAAACATGTATCTTGAGGAAAACATATACTATAAAAACATGTTAATTGCCAGAAGTCTGAAAGGAAACAAACTGCTCAGGAAATATATTGTGTTCATTAATAGATCTTCTTTGTTTTTCACGTATTTCAGCCAGAGCTATGTCATACAATATGAATGCCATTTTTAAATTGCTAAGCTATATTCCTACATTATAGCAAACTTTTTGTTTTATTCTTTATCTTTCATATATTTGTAGCAGAATTAATTTCAACCTTATATTTACAATTCATAAACTCTAGCAATGCCCTCTTTTTTATAGGAAACACATTAGGAAACAAAACCTTTAGTCTTTTTTTGATAAAAGCCAAAATGCAATTTTAAATAGTTAATAAAATGGTATAAAAGTATTACTACCAAAACTGAATGTATCTAACAACTTTTTCTTTTGCAGACCATTCTGTGAAAATATTTTATCAGTTATGAGCTGTGTCTGCTTTAGTTTTATTTTTTAACTCGATTAATTTATTCTTTTGCAATCATAGAATTTAATTTATGACTTAGAACTGTTCCATTATCTCTTTGCAACTGTTGAATTAACTATAAGAGACAATAACCATGTGCTACTGAAAGCATTTATACACTGCTGAAAATATACAGTTTCAATGTCATTTTAACCATAACATTGTGGTTATATTTCTGAACTGCCCATAAACTTTAATTGATAGTGAAATATACTCTAAAAAAATGCTGTTTACATATTAGTCCATTAGCTGTATGAATACAATATTTTAATATCATTTTTTTCTGTAGCTAGGGTAACCAATGCTAGTACAGATAAAATGGTTGTCCAAAAACCAATGATAAAACTGCAACTTGAAACCAGTGGTAATATTTACAACTTGACAAATTACTTTTGAACTTATTACAATGTATCCTGTACCGTATGTATTTACATAGACTGTTTGCTATTCATACATTTCAATCTAGTAGGTACCCTGGACCCATATATATTTTTTTAAACATGGTTTTCACACATATTCATCACTAGACATTAATTTAATTTGTACTGAATTCTTTTGTATTTATACATACAAAGACTGTAAAATACACTTAGTCCAATCTTACAAATGTAGTAACATTAACATCAAGCAAAATCTTGGAAAATTCTTATGTCTCTTTAGAAGTATCTAGTTGAATTGCCACCAGAGGCAACTATGCTTTTTGCATACCGACATTGCCTTGCCAAAAACATATTAAAAATAGTGACCATTCTTGTTCAATTTTTTACATATCTTTACTCTCTCTTGTATAGCTGTAATAAAGCAATTTTAAGCCATCTCATTTTTTAAACCATCTCTTTTATAGCTTTACAGTTTAACAGGTTGTAAATACAATTTAATACTAAACAATACAATAATAACCAGCATGATAGCTATTAACAACTTGTAAAATATTTATCCTCTCAGGTTTAATCAAGTTTACCAGTATTTCTAATACAGTAATACCCTTTTGCAATACATACTGCTTACACAGGCAATGTAAAACTGAAAAAAATGTCCCTCCCCCTGTAGTATTGCAGTATTGTTTATCTTCTTTATTAGGTTAACAAACTATGTACCTTTGTCTGATTTGATCATGTTTTATAAAGCTTTTGCTGTTTATTACCACTAGTAAATATTTATACCCTCCTGCACAATTGATTTGAACTGTATGTATACTATAGTCCATCTCCTGGCTGTACTATTTTTTTTCTTCTATATTTTTACATAGAATTTATAATATAACTCTCTGTTATAATTATAGCTGTTTAAACTGTTTTTGATGTCTTCATTATTGCTGCATAGGACTGTCTCAATGCTTTTTCTTACATTGTATGTTATTTCCTGGAGCTTTTCACCCCGGGCCTCTACTGAAAATGGACTTATATCCAGTTAGACTAGCCCGGTCAACAAATGTAAAATAAAAAAAATAAATAAATAAAATACTTGATGCAACTGAGTTTTTTTTTTTTTTTTTGTTTAACTTTTAACATTTACTTGCAAACAGATTATCAGTGATATCTATGCACAATTGTGACATTTTATTACAATTACCAAATAGTGTTGCCTGTAAACATTTTAACAATTATGTTTTAATAACAATAATGCTTTACAAAAACTCAAGCTACCTGTCTGACAATCAGTCTTGTTTATCTTATCTTTCCAACATTTCCTGTAACTATTCATCTAGTCTAGGAATGTCTGAGCACACATTTCAGTTAACCCTTTTAGTATTTTTCCTTTAATCATCTGTTATTTGTGATTTGCATAACTATGCATTTCTACTACATAAATAGACATGATTTTGCAATTAACTTACATATTTTTGTAACTTTGATTTCAGTATTTTTTTATGTATTTAACTGCTCTGCCATTCATTTTACAAAGACTGCTTGACTAATACCATCTGTGATTTTATTTCCTTTTAACATTCAGAATTTTAACTGTTTGGTGTGGTGTTACTTTACAATTATAAAACATTGTAAAAAACAAATAGATATTAGCTTAACTAACATATGTTTATATTTGCATTATTTATATTTGCTGCTGTTTGCCTTTTATTTGTGTGCATTGTACTTCAAATAAAAAGAAACAACATGCATGTCAGTCTTGTGACTTTAAATCTTTACTGTTATTAACTATTTTCATTTGATTTTTATACACTAAAACAGTTTTGTTTACCTTTTGAATATGCTAATAATGGCAGTCATATGCTTTACTTTACTGTAGTACTGATAAATGCCTTGCTTTAACTGAGTGGAAGTTTTAAACATTTGAGAATGATTTGTCAAGATTCTACCATCCTACCATGTATGATTAACCATTTTCAAAACACAAACATATTATAAAATATATTTCTTTTGCACAGATTAGCTATGTATGCAGGAAGTCAGTGTCTGTCAGTTCAGCTAATTCATTTTCTTTATCCTGTAACTGCTGTTGGAGAGTTTCCTGCAATGTTGCATGGTCTTTCTGATATTTTCAAGTAACCTGTTCTGCTGAATCTAAAACTCCTATGCACTTTTGAAAAGATGCATGTATAACTTGTCTAAGCTTCCTGAACTCATTGTGTCTGTGTTTTAGAAATTTATTACATTATTTTGTAACAAAATGTACTAGAGATCCTGTCAGTAACTGATTTGACTGTCGTTGCAACTCTAAAATAAACCTTTTTTCATCTAATGACAGAATATAACTGTCTAACATTTGAATATAATGTCAGCATATTAACTTTTTCTGGTTCTTTACCATGAAATGGTTTGTCTGTACAGTCTAACCTTTGGATAATGGCATGCAGTGTATTTTTATGACATTCTACACACAATAAACATTTTTTTATACCACACATGATTCTCTTTCAGATACCAGTCAAATATTGTAATCCATTTGCATAATGCCTTACTATTAACTTGCCCTAATAAGGTTTTACATTTGTTAATATGCTGTATATACATTTAATTCTGTTATTATTATTACCTCTATGGCATTCATACTGTATGTAACGCAGACAAATTTTCTTACCAGTCAACAGAGAGGCAGATGGCCAGGCTGCTTTACTGTAGATTGTTAAAAAGTCTCTGTAGTCACTTGTGAAGTTGGTACAGCAAAACTGGCAGTTTCAGTCTTACAACTTTGTATTGTACCTTTTTTGGAGAAATTATGTCACTGCTCACCTTCCTGCACTACAATCTCACTCTGGATTCAGACGTCTGATGAACTGTATTGCTACAAACTGTAGAAATCTGTAGAAAACTGAAGTACTTCACATAAATGTTAGTTATTGTGGTTTTACAGGAGTGACTTTATACAAGGCATTACCCACTCCCCGTGTGTTCGGATCAGTCTAGGAACATTGTCAGGGTCACCACTGAAAATGTATTTTACATATGCACTGCTTCTATGCTGTGCTGGATCCAAGGTCTTCTTAAGACACAAAGTCTTGCTGGCTGTTTACTGCTGAAATCAAAGTCTAATTATCACAGTCTGTTAACCACAGAAACTTGCAGAATATACACTGATGCAGCATCTGACTTTAAGAGCAGTAACCAATAACA